>NW_024081093.1:0-272559 GCF_003009895.1 Hyaena hyaena | reverse complement strand
CAGAGAGAGAGGGAGTCACAGACTGAAACAGGCTCCAAGCTCTGAGCTGGCAGTCAGCACAGAGCCTGACGCGGGGCTCGAACCCACGAACCGCGAGATCATGACCTAAGCGAAAGTCGGACGCTTAACCGACTAAGCCACCCAGGCGCCCCATGTATTATGCGACTTTTTTACCCTAAGGTTCATGTATTGACCTTATGGACAAATTGTGGCCATGTCAATCGCATGACATATACCTGCCTCTTGAAAAGAAGCAATTTTTGTTTATTTATTTCTGAGAGAGAGAGAGAGGCAGTGTGAGCAGGGGAGTGTCAGAGAGAGGGAGACACAGAATCTGAAACAGTCTCCAGGCTCTGAGCTGGCAGCACAGAACCCGACACAGGGCTTGAACCCATGAACCGTGAGATCATGACCCAGAGCTGAAGCCAGACGCTTAACTGACTAAGCCACCCAGGCACCCCCGAAAAGAAGCAATTAAAAAAAATTATTCTTAAAAAAAAAAAAAAAATTCTTGTTTGCATCTGCAGAGATTAACAATGAACCTGAGCTCCCTGCTAGCAGACCCCAGAGCCGGTGTCCCTGCCCGGGGGTGCTGGAGGGTGAGCACGTCTAATGCCCTGAACCCAGCTTGTCTTCCTCTGTAGTCTTGAAGCAAGTGACGCCGAGCAGACCAGTCATCTCTTCTTAGGCCAATTTTACTGGCCCTGCGGGTTTACTATGCATTTTCCGGTCCTTTTAGCCATAACTAGGTGGAGACCGTGTCAGCCTCCCCCCTCCTGCCCAGGCCAGCTTCTGGATTGGCCCCTCTTCTAATGGCAGCCCTCTCAGGTTTAAAAATATCAGCACTAAACCTCAGATGCTAAAATAGTCCACCAGTTGCAAGAAGAGACATCATACAAGACTGTTCTGATAAGACCATGTTTTAATTGCCTATGTCACAGATACATCACATAATGGCTCAAAATTTAAGATAAAAGAAAAACAGATGAAAAGGAGTTTGTGAATCCTTAATTTTAAGTAAGCTTCCGGCAAAAACAAAAAAACCCCAAAACGACAAAAAACCCAGGGGTTAGAATCGTTTCAAAATTGTGTCTTCAAAACTAGCACCTTTCACCATCTGTCTTTTATGCATTTTGCTGTGATACAACTGCAAAGGCCCCTAAACACTCCCCTGGATCTCAAGTAACAGTTTTCTGAGAGCAGAAACGTCACTTTCTCTGTGCGGTGAAGGCTGGCATTTGGATGGGCTGGACCGGGTGGACGGGCTGGAAGACCGGTTTCTTCCTCAGCTCGGACAGCGTCTTCACCGCGGGGAGCAGCTGGTTCCTTTTGATGATCTGTAAGGCCAGCTGGGTGTTCCCTAGAAAACACTTCCTGTTAGAGCAGCCGCAGAAACCCCATCAAGCGCACACAAAGCAAGCCATCAGCATCGCGCCAGGGGGTGGAAGATGGTCTAGGGGAGCAGTGGTCTGCCACCTTGCTGTCCACTGAGGCCACGGGACACATCTGTTCCCAGACGCTGAGTTAAGAGACGTGGGGCGCGCCCTGCGCAGCAGGATTTTTAAAAGCCTCGCGGCGATTCGAACACAGAGCCCGGCTTGAGAACCTGCCTTCAAAGGCAGCCGCACGGGACAGGGTATCTGGGGCCAGGAGGCCGCGGCCGGGGCCAGCTGGGTCCCAGGCACTTTCGTTCCATAAAGAGCTACAAAGAGAGAGGAACCATGTACGGATCCCCACGAGCAAAAGGAGGCACGACTCAGAACCTTAATACGTCTGTTTCTTCCATTTCTTGGTGCGGGTCTCTGTCTGCTTCACGCAGGCTCTCCCCGGGGCCCCCAGCCCGCCTTCTCGGGGGCTACGGGCTGGATGCGCTCCAGAGGCGAGGCCTGCCTTTAGGTTTGGCTATTTCTCAGCAGGAGCTGGCTCCCCGTAGCACTCACTAATGACAGCTGCATTCGGAATGCCACCGTGTACCCCTCTCAGCAGCTTGCTGACTCACGGTCTCAACCCATCTGGGCTGCCTCACAGAAAAGGTAACTCGTAGGGAGAAATCATAATTAAGAGGCAGAAGCTACGCTTTTCTGTCTCTTCACAGATAAAAGCGAATATGGTTCATTGGGAAGAAGCAGGGATTTGTAAGATCCCAAAACCGCCCTAGCTCCATTTTTCCCTAGAACAACTGGATGGGTAATGTCTTCAAGGCAGGCAAAGTTTTAAGTGCAAGGAAAAACAGCAGATATGGCGGTGGGACAGGGCCCGTGGGGCCTGGGGGGAAGACTCACCGTTTTGCAGCTCCAGGTAGACGGCCAGCAGGATGGCCTCAGGGGGCACCTCCTTTGGGGGGATCATTGAGGCCGCCTTCGCTCAGAACAGAAAAGACACCCATGAAACACCGATCATTTAAGACACAAACTCCAAGTAATGGCGGAAAGAAAAAAAAAGCCAGCCCACCAGCAACAAGTTAGCAAAGGTGCGCCGCTGTATCCTCCGTGGGCGCCGGCGACTAAGCAGCCCCCCTGACGTCGTCCCTGTCGGCACCGACTCAACCAGACGTGTCCTGTTTAGTTCAAGGATTCACTATTTTCCTCATCCAGCCATCATGAATTTTTTTTAACTTTCTTAGATGTTTTATTTATTTTTGCGAGAGACAGATCATGAGCAGGGGAGGGACAGAGGGAGGGAGAGACACAGAATCTGAAAGTTTCCAGGCTCTGAGCTGTCAACACAGAGCCGGACGTTAGGCTTGAACCCACGAACCGCGAGATCATGACCTGAGCCAAAGTCGGACGCTTCACCGACTGAGCCCCCCAGGCGCCCCCATCATGAATTCTTAATAGGGGAAAGCTTTTCTTCCCTCTTGGTTTTCACCTGCGTGGGGTTCTTCTTTCATGTCTTGATTCTGACTGGTTTTAAGAAGGGTGTCGGAATCAGAGGACTCTAGATGCTGGCGAGGATGTGGAGAAATGGGCCCCCTCCTACACTGTTGGTGGGAATGTAAACGGGTGCAGCCCCTCTGGAAAACAGTGTGGAGGTTCCTCAAAAAATTAACAACAGAACTCCCCTATGACCCAGCAATAGCACTGCTAGGAATTTACCCAAGGGACACAGGAGTGCTGATGCACAGGGGCACATGTACCCCAGTGTTCATAGCAGCACTCTCCACAATAGCCAAGACATGGAAAGAGCCTAAGTGTCCATCAACGGACGAACGGATCAAGAAGATGTGGTTTATCTATACCATGGAATACTCCATGGCAATGAGAAAGAATGAAATCCGGCCATGTGTAGCAACATGGATGGACCTTGAGGGTGTTATGCTGAGCGAAATAAGTCAGGCAGAGAAGGACAAATATCATGTTTGCACGTATAGGAGGATTAGGAGGAACTTAACGGAGGACCATGGGGGAGGAGAAGGAGAAAAATAGTGGGGGAGAGGGAGGGAGGTAAATCACGAGAGACTCTTAATGCCAAGAACAAACTGAGGGCTGATGGGAAGGGGAAGGGGGGTGATGAGCATGGAGGAGGGCACTTGTGGGGATGAGCACTGGGTGTTCTATGGAAACCAACTTGACAATAAACTATTAAAAAAAAAAAAAAAGGGTTTTGGACATTTCTGATTCCACAGTTTGGTCACGAGTTCGGGTCTATTGGTGACTCTTCACTATAGATGTCGTTGCACTTATATTCAAATGTGCACATCTGTTTGTTTTCCTAAGCAACGACTCCGTATCATAGGCCCCAAGTTCCCGACGTCAGTAGTAAGGATTCAGACTAAAAAGCTGGAGATACAGGGGCGCCTGGGGGGCTCAGTCGGTTAAGCGTCTGACTCTAGATTTCAGCTCAGGTCATGATCTCACAGTTGGTGGGTCTGAGCCCCACGCTGGGCGCCGCACTGACAGTGTGGAGCCTGCTTGGGATTCTCACTCCTCTCTCTCTGCCCCTCCCCAACGCTCTCATTCAAAGTAAAAAAAAAAACAACTTTAAAAACTTAGATGTCCTCAGTCCGGGCGTCTCCGGGCTGCAGCCTGTTCCTCACCCCTTACCAGCACTTTGTACTCCCCACCCAGGGTCAGGTGCTCTCGCTTGTGGAAGCATTTCCTGACCAAGGTGGGTGTGCGGGCAAAGAGGCCTGTCAGCAGCTAACCCCAAACAAACACTAGGAGAGAGAAGAGTGAATGTACTGTGACTGCAGAGAGAAAAACGCTTCTTCCGAATGGAGGGCTTTGGGTCCACACTGCCTCAGTCCTCCCCTCCCCCTCCTCCCTCAGTCCCCTCCCCCCTCCCCAGCCCTCTCCCGAGTCTGGCTATCCGACAAGGAGAAAGCGGGGAGAGAGCCTCGCAGGCCAAGCTGTGAAGATGGGAGCTGTCTGGGGGCCCAGAAGCTCGCACAAGGCCAGTTGTGCGAGGTCTCCAGCAGCCCCAGGAGAAATCTCGGACGAGCCGGACCTCTGTCACCTGGGGCACACAGCTTAGTTCCTCACGAACAACGGGGAGGCTTCTGTCCCTCTCACCACGTCACTGAGGTGTGATAGCTCAGTTCAGAACATGAGGGCAGGAGGTGTGCACAGCACTCTGGGTACTGAAAGGGCCCAGCGGCTAGTGACCCAGGCCACTTAGTGTCCCGGGCGTGGCTGCAGTTCCCTAAGACACAAGGGTTCAGGGCAGCAGCCTCCTGACACTGGGTGCTGTCGTGCTTAGTGGCCGTTCAGAAAGGGGCACCTGTGTGGGTCAGTTAAGTGTCCGGCTTTGGCTCAGGTCATGATCGCAGGGTTGGGGGGTTCGAGCCCCGCATCTGGCTCTGTGCTGACAGCTCGCTCAGAGCCTGGAGCCTGTTTTGGATTCTGTGTCTCCTTCTCTCTGACCCTCCCCTGCTCATGCTGTCTCTCTCTCTCTCTCTCTCAGAAATAAATAAAACATGAAAAAAAAACATTAAAAAAAAAAAGAACGGCTGGGGGGGGCAAGCTTGGGACGTCTACGCAGGGCACTGTCCCACCTCCCAATGAACAAAGTCCAGGTGCTGAATTAACCTACAAACTGAAGGCCCAAAACAAACCTCCCTGCAGACCCCAAACCAGCCGCGAGCCCATGTGGCTCTCCTGGCGCGGCCACCACTGCAGCTGCTGTGCAGGAACTGAGCTAGATCCTGCCCCCCGCAACTGGAGACCAGAGCCCCATTTACTCCAGTCACCAGGGTCCGTGGGCACATTCAGAGGGCCGTCAGAGAGCCCAGCGCGGCCACACAGAGCAGTGAGACACTGCAGCTCCTTCCCGGCCAACTCGCAGAACTCAACCGCGAGGTAGCGGCAAACGTCAGGGGAGTCCCGGCACATACTTCTCGGATTCGGGGTCAGAAGTGCTACCGGGATGCCACTAAGTAAGCTAGATATCGCTCACGGTTATTTCCAAGCGGCACGGTTCTCCAATGCTATACACAGTAAGGGGGACTTCCTGGGAAATTTCCAGAAGCCACCACTCTGGAGAATAGGTTTAACCTCCATTTCAGCTACTCCAACAAGTGCACAGGGACCTGGGCTGCTCGTGTGCTGTGGGTGAATATACCATCTGGCACAGACCGTTGGTGACACCCCTTCCCCTTCTGCAGGTCGGGGTGCGAGGCTGTGCGGGGCCGGGCAGGAAACCTAGAGGCTCAGCCCCAGCCTTGGCAGAGTCCCAAGGCTGAAGCACCGTTTCCATGGCAGGGGTCGGAGGCATATTTCTATGACACCCGGCCAGCTTTCTTCAGTGGAGTTTCTCTCGTACCAGCTTTCTGTCTGAAGTCTCTAGCTTTAGTGCTCGGCCCCACAGTCCTTACCCTGCACCCCGTAACTAGGGTCTGCGGCTTCTAGCGTGTCCTCTGGCAGCTCTACTGTGCATGTACAGGAGGTGACTGTTTTACATCCTGGTCCCTTCACTTCGTAGGTCTTAGATATCTGATCATTTCGGTACAGAGTTTAGGGCTGCATGGTGTTTGGCTAAATGGATGAGCCTTATTTAAATGATCCGTTGGGGCGCCTGGGGGGCTCAGTCGGTTGAGCATCCGACTTCGGCTCAGGTCATGATCTCACAGTTCGTGGGTTCGAGCCCTGCGTCAGGCTCTGTGCTGACAGCTTAGAGCCTGGAGTCTGTTTCAGATTCTGTGTCTCCCTCTCTCTCTGACCCTCCCCTGCTCACATTCTCTCTCTCTCTCAAATATAAAATAAACTTAAAAGCAAATAAATGATCCCATATTTAGATGGTTTCCAATCTTTTGAAATTTTAATTATTATTATTATTATTATTTTTTATTTATTTATTTCTAGGAGAGAGATAGAGACAGCATGAGCAGGGGAGGGTCAGAGAGAGAGGGAGTCACAGACTGAAACAGGCTCCAGGCTCTGAGCTGGCAGTCAGCACAGAGCCCGACGCGGGGCTCGAACCCACGAACCGCGAGATCATGACCCAAGCGAAAGTCGGACGCTTAACCGACTAAGCCACCCAGGCGCCCCATTGAAATTTTAATTATTAAAACCATCAGGAAGAGCTCTCCATTACGTGCCTAGGTTCATTTTTAATAGCTGATCAGTTGTTTACGTTGCAGGAATATTTTTAAGCTTGGAAAAGTCATATTCTGATTTTTAACAGACTGACCAGAGCCTCAAACAAAGTAACAAAACCCACAAACCCCGAACCGTCCGTCGGCCACCCACCCCCTCCCGCCTCACCTGGTGGAGGCACTTCCGGGCCTTGTCGTACTCGCTCCTCAGACAGTAGGCGCTGCCGAGATTGAACAGCATCACGGTCCTGGCAGAGGTGACGGAACTGGGGTAGCACTGAGGGGCCCGCTTCCCAGCTGGGGAGAAAGAGCGCGGACGCTGGTGAAGAGGCGAGGGCCAGGGGCCACCCCGTCCACCGCCCGCAGCTGCTCGGGAGGGAGCCCGGCACTGTGTCTGAGGCTGACGGCAGAGGACACAGAGGCTTCAGCCTGCATCCTTGGGGCGCAAGCCGGGTGCTTTAAGTATTTACAGAACTTCTTACTCACAGGATTCCATTGCTTCATTTTCACCTTTGTCTGATCCTACAAAGACATGAAAATAAACCTGAGGGGGTGGGACGACAGAGCGTGTTTTCTAGAAACCTAACGTGTTTATGAGCTGGAAAATCTGGCATCCAAGCCATCTGCCTGTGGGTCTGGAGGCAGGGGCTTCCGAGGACCCAGCAGGTGCCCCTCCCACCCCGTCCTGTATAATCATCTTGTACAAAAGGAATGCCAGCCTTGCCTCCTTAAAGACTTAGCCATCATTTAAAACAGACTTTGAATGCTTATTTCTACTTTTCCCTGGACTGAATAATCACCCTCCAAAGAGAAAAATACAGTATGAGAATCAAAACAAATTGTTCTGGAGGGGCCTGGGTGGCTCGGCTGGGTAAGTGTCTGGTTGCTGATAATGCCTCGGGTCGTGATCTTGCAGACTGCCGGATCAAGCCCTGGGGTTGGGCTCTGCACTGAGCATGGAGCCTGCCTGGGTTTCTCTCTCTCTCTCTTCCTGTCTCCCATTCATGTGGGTGTAACCATCTCTCTTTCAAACATTTCGAAACAAACCAAAAAAAAAAAAAAAAAAAAAAGTTCTAATACTACCAGGCTTTCAAAAGTGAAAATTAGTTTAAAATAGTCTCTCTTTTCTTTTTTTGGTAAGTAATCTCTATTTCCAACGTGAGACTCGAACTCATGACCCCAAGATCAGAGTTGCATGCTCTGTCAACTGAGCCAGCCAGGCGCCCCTTTCTAAAGTGAGCATTTAGGTCATGTGATACGATAATCAACTCCCAGATCTACCCAGCAAACAATTACTACAAGGTAAGTACAGCCAAATTTGAACAGAGCCAGCCTAAAATTTCCTTCCCTTCCCAACTGTGTCCTTAAACTTCCATGCACGCATCCTGAGTAACAACAGGAAGGCAGTGGCGGTGATGACCAGTTCCCATCAAATGGGCCCTCACTGACCCTGGTCCTGTTCGTTCGAAGAGATCCCCAAGGACACATCAGTGACGTTCTCGGGGTTCAGGTGCGTAATGGCATCAGATATCCTGTCCAGAGAGATGAGGGCTTCTGCAGCGTATAAATGGCCGAGGAACCTAGGATGAAATAAAAAGATTATATACACAAGACACCCGGTGTATAACAAGATTGGTGTACACATGCTTCAGGTATTTCAAGTCTCTGAATTGAATTATAAGTGGATTAAGGGTTACATTTTATCTCTTTATAAAAATATCTTAAAGTATACAATAATTGTTCATATTAGCTAAGCTGGAACAAATGACATGTACCAATTAAGAAAGGAGTTCACGAGGCACCTGGGTGGCTTAGTCAGTTAAGCGTCCGACTTTGGCTCAGGTCATGATCTCGCACTCTATGGGTTCGAGCCCTGTATCAGGCTCTGTCAGCACAGAGCCCGAAGCCTGCTTTGGATTCTGTGTCTTGCTCTCTGTGCCCCTCTCCCACTTGTGCTTGTTTTTCTCTCAAAAATAAACATTAAAAAAAAAAAAAAAATTTTATTTTTAAAGTAATCTTTACACCCATTATGGGGCTTGAACTCATAACACCAAGAACAAGAGTCTCGTGCTCCATGACCGAACCAGCCAGGTGCCCCCTAATATTTTTAAAAGTTTCCATACTTACTTTATCTAATCTCCATGGCCCTCAGGTCTCACCCACGGTAGCTAGCCTGCCCCAACTGACTCAGTCCCCATGAATCTCAGCCCTCGGACTTTAGGCTGTTTCCACTATAACCATTTTAGGGATTTATTATACACAGTAACTCCTCAAGAGCTCTTTAATTTTTTAAGGATTTTCTTCTAATTACCAGGAGCTGCAATGACTTTTTGATTTGCTTCTCCACCAAACACTTGAACAGAAATGCCAGGTTTTAAAAAACCAGTAACTTCAATTAGATTTTGAAATAAGATAATTTAAAAATGTTCTTTAACGTCGTATCCACAAGCCAGTAACCATTACAGAACACAAACACAGGTATCTAAAGAGCTAGTTCAAACTGTCTTCCAGGAGTTTATCTGATTGCAATGCCTTTGTGACTCGGGAAGCCAGGAAACCTCCAACTAGGGGTCCGAAGGGCAGGGAGCAGGGGTGCGGAGCTGCCGCAGGCAGGATGGCCTGCCAGTCCTCACCGGGGAGACGGGCCGTGGCCGCAGTGTCCATTAAGAGACCAGTACTCAAGAGAGAATAGTCAAGAGAATCAAATAGCAATGACCGGACATGGCTTGGGCAATCCTGTGGAAGCTGATACATGAAGTTAAACCCTCCTGAGGACGGCAAGTGCCCTTGGGGTGTACGGGAGAACAGAGGCCGCACCGCCAACCGAAGAACTGTAAGCAGCAGTGAGGGCCTGTCTCACCTCTGCTGGAAAGGGAAACAGAAGAGCATTCTCGCGCTGGCCGAGACCGTGCTTCACTCCGGGTGCTCCTGGCTGGAACGTCCCGGACCTGGGCGAGGGGGCCCAGGGGGATGGGCGCCTCCAGCCAGGGCTCAGGGTCCCCCCAGGCCTGAACATCGGACAAGGTTTCCTTGCAGAAGAGCAGGAGCCATCTTACGTTTGAATCGTGACAAAGTCTCATAGGTCACTGGATGCTCTTATTCATTCTTTTTTTTATTTTTTGAAATACAAAGGTGTGTTTGGGGAACACTGGCCTGAAACCACCTTTATCACTGTTGATTTTAGATGCTTGTATAAAGTAATACTTTTTCTTGAAGACAAGAATAATTAAATCGTCACAGAATCATTGCCCAGAGCACGATCTCACGTTCTAAGCACTGAACGTACAAACAGAGACCGCTCAAAGGCAGAAGAGTAAGTAACTACATTTTGGAGATTCTAAGCGCATACCCACAGGATGAATGAGAAAAACAGCTGTGCTAATGCTACGCAGACTATCCGTGTCTGAATAAAAGCCACAAACCCACTCAGTTTCCACAGAAGGAAGATGTGCTTTAGCAAATGTTAGAATGACAAGGACGGGAAGAGTGAGGCGGCATCGCGGAATGTCAACAGAACTCATGTGCACAGGATTCCTGTTTGTCTATTTACACTGCATTCCCTGAATCAGATCTATCCTGTTGAAGAAACTCCTTTTTTGGGGGGTCTTCTCCCCAAGGGCCCGTTTCTCACGGGGACGAACATGCGCTCCAGCCGGGCCCGGAGGGGGCGGGGGCTGGTGTGCAGCCCTGCCTCCCGGCGCTCAGTCCAGCAAATGCCATTTCTGTTCCCCATGAGGCACAGCGAGGGAAAAGCGCCCAACACAGAGTTACCAAATTGTTCCAGCCAGCTGCCCTGTCCACATAACACACATCCCACCGAGGGAGGGAAAGGCGGCAACGTGCACTAACAACTAACTGAAAACCGCCCCACACAAAGAGCCCGGGACACACAGGGCGAGCCGCACTTACTTCAGCGATCCTGACAGCTTGGGCTGCTGCAGAAGTTTCTCGGCGTGATTCAAAGCCATGAGGTTATCACCTAGAGCCAGAGCCACGTAAGCACTGCAGGCGAGGATGGAGCACCTGGAACACACACGGCAAGGGCTGAAAACCTGCGTTACCAAGTTGGCAGCGGCTGTATTTGTCATTAACTAGGAAAGGAGGCCCCAGTGACAGCCGTGGCAACTGCACTCGGGAAGGAAAGGTGGAGGCCACAGCACTAAGGGGTGAGCCTCGGGGTGACGACTCAGGGCGACAAGTACCATCCAAGCCACAGTGTGCTATTCACCTAAATCATCTTTAGCTTCCACCCAACTGACTCTCACCTCTAACAAAATACCCAAGACTTACAATACATACTTAGCCTGTAAAACAAAAAATAACATAGGTAATGGCCTAGTGAGAACTTACAGAACATTTAACATCCTAGAAATAAAGTTACAGAAGCAGATATTATTTCAAACTGATTTCATTAAGAAACACAATTAAGTCACTAACAAATCCATTTAGCTTACCGTACAGCGTGCTTCTCTGACCCTGTGAAGAGATCTATAGTTCTTACTAAGCAACGGTATCAAGAGTAACGAAAGGAATTCCATTCATATACATACTATGACCCCAAGTGAATATTCAAGAAAGAAATCAGGCTGAAAAACTACATGTGAAGATAAGAAAACTTAAGTTACGTTGACTTTGCTTAGCTGGGTTGGAAAGCTAAATTTCTGTTTGGTTTTTCTACTTAACAGGCAGCCCGTTTAAAACAGGTCCAGCTAAAGACTTGACGCTAATAGATCACTTGAATGTTAAACAACCGCTCTAAAAAGCAATCTTAAAATAAACCCCTGTCAAAATGAAATGAGGTCTGAATGGCCAACCACAAACGAACCAACGAAGACACATGGTTTTGAGTTATGTTTACAAATTACAGTACAAATGTGTATCATTAAGTGCATTCGGGCTGTAATTTCAGTCTAAGGGAAGATGTAACCACCGCATCACTGCAGTTTTCTGATAATCTGAAATCCTCTGATGGAAACGGCCCTTGTAAACGCACAGCTGCACAAATCCCCAAATGTCTGCTTTTTCCTCTTCATTGGACGATTCCTGGTTGTTGCAACCTTGGAAAATTATTCACAGAAGGCAAAGTATGCCCTCAGCGTCTAAGATCACAGAGACATAGCCTGGTCCCAGAGGAAACACAAGGGAATTGAGATTTATGGCCTTAACGCTGCAATCGCAGGGCTGAAAAGTGCCTCATGTGGTCCCTTGTTTCATGCAAGGTGGAAACTGAAATCCAAGGTCATTAAATATATTCTCCGGCTTACAGCGTGTGATGTGAGCTGCGACTAACAGTGACTCCTAAGTCACCGCCCTTCCCATACCAGCACACTGCTGCTCTGTCAGGTCACAAGACCGCCCAAAAACAACAGAGAGAGAAAGGGTTATATTATGATTTTCCTAATGCATATGTAGCTCTGTATCCGTAGTAGGTACTCAAACTTGTCTTTTTAAAAGGGAAGAAAACAGGGGTGCCTGGCAGGCTCAGTCAGTAGAGCATGTGACTCTTGATCTCAGGGTTGTGAATTCAAGCCCCATGTTGGGCACAGAGCCTACTTAAAAATAATAAATAAAAAAATATGGAAGGAAAGAAGGAAGGAAACAACGTAATGCAAACATGAGAAGTTTACATCTTCTTACCGAGCACCTGAACGCCTGCACCCTGTCCCCAGAAGAGAGTGCAAGCAGGCCAGCCATGTCGTTCTCAAAGGGATGTTGCTGTGCTTCTGAGAGCTGTCTTACCAGCCAGGCCGCTCAGTGGCCACAGCCCCTGGGGAACATCCCCTTCCTCATGGGCCCAAAGGAAGGAGATCCCGGCTGGCGCTCTCCCTTGTGCAGAAGCTCCTCAGGGCTTAGCTCTGTCCTGACATTGCGGGACTTAATGTCTGTCCTCTTTTGGATTATTTGTAGTTTTTATTTATTTATTTTTTAAAACTTTACCTTAAGAAAATTTTGCTTTAAGCTTATTTATTTTGAGAGACAGCTAGCGTGAGTGGGTGTGTATGTGGCAGAGAGAGAGACAGAGAGAGAGAGAGAGAGAAAATCCCAAGCAGGTTCTGTGTTGCCAGCATAGAGCCCGAACTCATGATACCGTGAGATCATGACCTGAGCCGAAGCCAAGAGTCAGATGCATCACTGACTGAGCCACCCGGGCACCCTCCAGTTTTAATTTTAAAATGGCAAAGAATAGGGGCACCTGGGTGGTTCAGTTGGTTGAGCATCCGACTTCGGCTCAGGTCATGATCTCATGGTTCGTGGGTTTGAGCCCCGCATCAGGCTCTGTGCCGACAGCTCAGAGCCTGGAGCTGCTTCAGATTCTGTGTCTCCCTCTCTCTCTGACCCTCCCCTGCTCATGCTGTCTCTCTCTCTCTCAGAAATAAAAAACATTAAAAAAAAAATAAAATGGCAAGGAACCCTCACTGTCAGCCAGGTATGTACTGCTTACAAAGAGAAATGACTTCTAAGGCCTTGGTCTCCATCTCCAGAAGCCCAAGGCCTCCCATCAGCTCAGGGCCTATATGAATGACAATCACAAAGTTTAATACCCATTTTCATTCACAGTTTGGCCAAAGGTCAGGAAAAAACACACGACTCCTTAAAAGCAGAAGCCTGCTATTTTTTTTTTTTTTTAATGTTTTATTTATTTGTAGGAGAGAGAGAGAGACTGCTGAGCAGGGGAGGGTCAGAGAGAGAGGGAGTGACAGACTCTGAAACAGGCTCCAGGCTCTGAGCTGGCAGTCAGCACAGAGCCCGACGCGGGGCTCGAACCCACAAACCGCGAGATCACGACCTAAGCGAAAGTCGGACGCTTAACTGACTAAGCCACCCAGGCGCCCCAGAAGCCTGCTATTTCTTGTCTCCTACACAGAGACAGCCCGATTCCCCAGCACCTGTGTGGCCGCGGTCTAACAGGGAGGGCACAGCTCTCGGTGATCTCTGACCT
Source organism: Hyaena hyaena (assembly GCF_003009895.1). Lineage (NCBI taxonomy): Eukaryota > Metazoa > Chordata > Mammalia > Carnivora > Hyaenidae > Hyaena > Hyaena hyaena. The sequence continues at coordinate 259,087 of NW_024081093.1, read as the reverse complement.
GGGCACCCACACCTCCAGCTGCCCTCCTTGGGGGCTGCCCGCTCCTCAGGCGGGGGAGGCAGCCTGCAGGCTCTGGGCCTGGCTTGCTGGGAAGCGCCCGGCCTGGCCGCTCCCGACAGTAGGGGGGCTATTACTGCCCCAGCCCCCTGTCAAGCCCACTTTGGGTCCAGAAGTCAGTCATGTAAGACTTCAGCAGGTTTCAGCCGCCCTGCAGGTCGAAACTGCAGTTATGTACCAGGTAAAATCCGGTGGCCTCAACTGTCACCTCTTGTCCCAGAAGAGAGTGCATCAAATCACAACAATCTTTCTTTTCAAAAATACTTGAAGGGGGATGCGGAACTCTGTGGCTGGCATTCTGATCGACAGCTGTCAGGGTTAAGCGAACATCCCTGCACGAGACCAAACCCAACGCTGATGGCCCCTCTTCTCCCAGGGCCTCCCAATCCACCCCGACTTCTCGCCGCCCCCGTTCATCCCCCAGTCCGCTTAGGAAGTAACAGCCCACTTTGCATGATTCCACAACCACACACAGCTCTATCTACCAAGCCCCTGAAGAAATCACTTTACTTTTGAGACTTGCTACTTAAAATACTGAGCCCCCCCACCCCCACCCCCACCCCACTGCGTCCTCGAGTCACTGTCCGATCTGCTTTACCAACCACTCAGTGGATCTGACAGTTCATCAGACTGGAAGAACTATATCTCAAGGGAAGAGACACACAGCTTCTCCCAGCCCCTCGCCCCCTCCCACGGAGGGCCTGACACGACCCCACATGCTCTCCGCTACATGCTGGGGGAGCCTGCGCCGGGTCCACAGATGCCAACCCTTGGAAAGGAGACAACAAAAAAGACAAGAAAAAAGAAAGGAAAGAAATGGGGGTGAGGACTTTCCTTAGAGCATCAAATTACAGCAATAAGCCATATAAGACCAGGCATCGAAATATGTCAGGCCACATATTCTGTGAGTTAAATGAATGTAAAACAAATGTCTGGAATAGTTTAACCCTTATTAACAGGGGCTAAAATGAGGGTAAATTTAGTCACCATTTGTCAAAGGAAAATACATTTACAAGGCAATCTTAGCAAACATTCTTTGAAAAACTGACTCCAAAAAATCCAATAAAGAGGGGCACCTGTGTGGCTCAGTTGATGGAGCATCCAATTCTTGACTGCAGCTCAGGCCATGAGCTCACGGTTCGGGGGCTCGAGCTGGCATCATCTGCACTGACACTGTGGAGCCTGCTTGGGATTCTGCCTCCCTCCTTCCCTGCTCCTCTACTGCAAGTGCTTGCTCCCTCTCTCAAAAATAATTAAACGTTAAACAAACAAAAAAAATCCAATGAAGAATTTCTCCTGGATCGCCTAGGTGGCTTAGTCCATTGGGCATCCAACTTTGGCTCAGGTCATGATCTCACAGTTCATGAGTTTGAGCCCCGCGTTGGGCGCTCTCGCTCTCCCTCTCTCAGAAATAAATAAAACATTAAAAAAAATAAACAATAAAAAAATAAAAAGGAATTTCTTCCAAGCTGATTACGGTATTAGATTTTATAATTAAGAAAATAATAACCAGGGTGCCTGGCTGGCACATAATAATCAGTTGTGTGATAGATCATGCAACTCTTGATCTTGGTGAGCCTCCACTGTGGGTATGGAGCCTACTTAAAAAAAAAATCTTTCAAACTGTTTCCATTTATCTACAATAATCTCCAAAGTGTTAAACCTGTCAACTCTCAAATCTAAAGAAAATTGAAGAGTTAACTAAGTTTTTCACTTCATGTCTTCTATAAACATTTTGCTTTCTAATAACAGTTCTGTGCAGAAAAACAAAACAAAAACAAACAGCTTAGTCATACATCCCAAATCCAAAACAAATAAAAGAAGCCCAGCACAAAGAAGCAGAAAAAAGGTTTTGTGAACCAAATCTACCATCTCAAAGGACCCAGTCCTAGCCCGAGCTAGCAAATAAAATTCATGAAGTCACAGATACAGCATTTTATACACAGGACCTGAAGAGCACCCAACCCAATCCATTTACCTGACAAAAGAGAAAAGTCAGGCCTGGAGGGGTTAAATGATTTGTCCTCTGACAGTGGTGGCCTTAAGGGGCTGATCACTGAAGGATTATTTGAACTCTGCCAATACTAACCCTGCTGATAATGTGAAGGAAATGTCCCACAGGCAAGTCCTTCTCTGGCAGAGCTGATTGTAAACGGATACATTTCAGTAGGCCCACACACTCCTGGAGATTCAAGATTAGTAGCCATAATTCTGTTTTAGGTAGGTCTCATGATCTAGAATATAACCACTAGGCTAAAACCAAAAACAAATAGGATTCTTTTTTTTTTAAAGTTTACTTATTTATTGTGACAGAAAGAGAGTGTGCGCAAGTGAGAGAGAGGCAGAGAGAGAGAGAGAATCCCAAGCAGGCTCCGTACAGTCAACATGGAGCCCACTGTGGGGCTCGAACCCATGGAGATCATGACCTGAGCCAAAGTTGGACACTTACCTGACTGAACCACCTAATCACCCCAAAATAGGATTCTTTAAGTACACCAGAACTGTCAATATAGTATTTGTTATTAGCCATTTGTTTGATTCTTCTTTTTTTCAAAAACATTGGGTCATAAGAGGTCCCTTTTAACTGAATGGGAAATCATTCACTAAGTATCAGGGTCTAAATGAACTAAAGTTCCATAATTGATACTTGTTAAATAACTGGGCTTAATTAAATTGATGTGAACACTTTCTTTTTATGCATTTTTTAGTCTCATTATATATATGAAAAAGACAAACTGAAATTTCACCTTTATTTTATATGCTGTAAATAAAAATTTCTCATACATTTTCCATGTGGGTCCCCAAATGATTTCCTATTCTTTTCCAGTTCTGTTTTCCTTCAAGATCTAGAGCAGCCTCCATTGCAGGTTCAGAAATTAAAGGCTCAGCTAATATCACAATGTCAGAATGAATAACAAAGATGCCCTAGAAAATGCAGACACAGGACATACCCAAGACTGCTATTAAACCACTAAGCAATAATGAAATGTTAGTATGTGACAGATCCTATGAACTTATTTCTTTACTGTTAGTGAGGACTAGTATGCAAAAGAATTAAGTTGAGACCTTACCTTTTATCATAGATAAAAATTACCTCAAAATGGATCAAAGACCTAAATGTAACAGCTAAAACTATAAAACTCTTAGAAGAAAACATAGGGGTAAACCAACATGACCTTGGATTTGGTAAAGGATTCTTAGATATGACACAGAAAGCATGGTCAATCAAAGACAAAAAAAATAGGAGTGCCTGGGTGGCTCAGTTGGTTAAGCGTCCGACTTCGGCTCAGGTCATTATCTCACAGTTTATGAGTTCGAGTCCCACATCGGGCTCTGTGCTGACAGCTCAGAGCCTGGAGCCTGTTTCAGATTCTGTGTCTCCTTCTCTCTCTGCCCCTCTCCCACTTGTGATCTGTCTGTCTGTCTCTCAAAAATAAATAAACGTAAAAAAATAAATAAATAAAACAAAGACCAAAAAAAGTTGCATTTCATTGAAATGAAAAACTTTTACCTCAGTTTTATTATTTTTTTACCCAAATTAAAATGAAAAACTTGTGATTCAAAGACTACCTTCAAAAAAGTGAGAAGATAACCCACAGAATGGAAAAAAATATTTGTAAGTCATGTATCTGATAAGGGTCTTGTTTATGGAATGTATAAAGAATTATTACAACTCAATAATAAAAGAGTAATAACCTGATTAAAAAATAGGCAAAGGCTCTGAATAAACATTTCTCCTAGGAAGATATACAAATGCCCAGTGAATACATAGAAATAAGCTCAGCATCATTAGTCTTCACAGAAAGGGAAATCAAACCCACAGTGAGATACCACTTCACACCCACTACAACGTACAGTCAAAAACATGGAAATAAAAAACACTGGTGTGGGTGTGAACACACCGGGTCCTTCATGTCCTGCTAGTAGGACTATAAAATGGTACCGCCGTTTTAGAAAACGGCTGGCGATTCCTCAAATGAGTAAACAGAATTGCTATGTGACCTGGCAATTCTACTTCTAGGTAAGCATCCAAGAGAAATAAAAACATATGCCGACACAAAAGTCTGTACACAAACGTATACAGCAGCATTATTCACAATAGCTTAATGACAAATAACCCAGGGGCGCCTTGGCTGGTTCTGTCGTAGAGCACACGACTCTCAAACTGAAGGTTTTAAGTTTGAGCCTCATGTTTGGTGTGGAGATTACTTAAAAAAAATTTTTTTTAAAAAGACAAATAATCCAAATGTCTATCCGTGAACGAATGGATAAACAAAATGCGGTATACCCATAGGATGAAATATTATTCAGCAATAAAAAAGAATATGATACATGCTACGACTTGGATAAACCCTGAAAACATTATCCTAAGAAGCCAGTCTTAGAATGAAAGAAGCCAGTCATATAAGCTCACATATTACTTTGATTCCATTCATGTGAAAGTCCAGAACAGAAAAATCTAAAGAGTTAGAAAGTAGATCAATCAGGGCTGGGTAGTAGACCGGGGGCAAAGGGATGACAGTAAAGGGTGCTGGGTTTCTTTTTGAGGTGATGAAAGTGACTAAAACGGACTCGTGACGGCTGCACAACTCTGGATACACAAAAAACCACTGGATTGTAAATTTTAAATGGGTAAACTGTATGATTTGTGAGTTATATCTCAATAAATAAATCCATTTCAAAAAACGTAAGGTAGGGGCACCTGGGTGGCTCAGTCAGTTAAACATGCAACTCTTGGTCTGGGCTCAGGCCACGATCTCGTGGTCTGGGATTGAGCCCCGCGTTGTGCTCTGTGCTGACAGCACGGAGCCTACTTGGGATTCTCTCTCCCTCTCTCTCTGCCGCTCTCAAAACAAATCAACAAATAGTTGAGTTTGTCTCAACAAAAACAGACACTTCAAAGACAGTTCTGAGAAGCACTCAGAGAAGCACTGTCCAACAGAAATATAATTGGAGCCGGAAGTATAGTTTAAATTTTCTTTTTTTTTTTTTTCTTCTAGGAGAGGGAGAGAGAGACAGCGTGAGCAGGGGAGGGCCAGAGAGAGAGGGAGTCACAGACTGAAACAGGCTCCAGGCTCTGAGCTGGCAGTCAGCACAGAGCCCGACGCGGGGCTCAAACCCACGAACCGCGAGATCATGACCCAAGCGAAAGTCGGACGCTCTACCGACTAAGCCACCCAGGCGCCCCTAGTTTAAATTTTCTACTAGAAACATTAAAGAAGGTAGAAGAAACAGGTGAAATTAATTAGTTTTAATATACTTAAAATAACCCAATATATATAAAATATCATTTCAACATACAATCAATATAAAAAACTGCTGACACATTTTACATTGTTTTGGTAGTGAGTTTTGAAATTGCTTGTATCAAACCCTTAAACAGTGCACCTTTCATGTGCTTGGCAGTGACGTGGTAAGTGGTTCTGCCCTGATACTGCACCTTGGGGTCTAAGCAATATGGTAAATACAAGAATTTTTTTTTTCCGTGAAGAAACTTGAGTTTTCCATGACACGTCAAGAATGGGAGACTGACCATGTATCAATCATTAGTGGTTAAATCATATTTCCCAAAATAATATACTTAGAATTGTATTAATGTTTGCATTAATAATTAGTGATAATTATTATTAATTAATAATAATTGATAATTTTAAAATATCTTAACATTTATTTATTTATTTATTTATTTATTTATTTTTAATTTTATTTCTAGGAGAGGGAGAGAGAGACAGCGTGAGCAGGGGAGGGCCAGAGAGAGAGGGAGTCACAGACTGAAACAGGCTCCAGGCTCTGAGCTGGCAGTTAGCACAGAGCCCGACGCGGGGCTCGAACCCACGAACTGCGAGATCATGACCTAAGCGAAAGTCGGACGCTTAACCGACTAAGCCACCCAGGCGCCCCCATTTATTTTTTTAAGTGCATTTTTTTTTTAGTCATCTCTATACCCAATGTGGGGCTTGAACTCAGAATCCAAAAATGAAAAGTCACATGTTCTACTGACTTAACCACCCACATGCTCCAATACCTTAAAATTTTAAGAGAGATATAATTTATATACACCAAAATGAATCACGTTAAGGGTACAGTTCGATGAGTCTGAATATATAAATGTAACCACTAACTCAAATTAAGATACAGAACATTTCTATCACCCTAGATTCTTCTAGTAATTCTTCCCCACAAAACTTTTTTTTTTTTTTTTACTGTTTATTTTTGAGAAAGAGAGAGAGGGGCAGAGAGAGAGGGAGACAAAGAGTCTGAAGCAGGTTCCAGGCTTCAAGATATCAGCACACAGCTCAAGGCAGGACTTGAATCCACGAACCATAAGATCATGACTTTAGCCAAAAGTTGAATGCTTAACCGACTGAGCCACCCAGGCACTCCAGAAACACCTAACTTTTTGAGATTTGTTCATATCAATAATCTGTTGTTGTTTTTAGAGAGAGAGAGACTGCAAGAGGGATGGAGGGAGAAAGAATCTCAAGCAGGCTCCACACTCAGCATGGAGCCTGATGCAGGACTCAATCCCACAACTCTGGAATCATGATCTGAGCTGAAACCAAGAGGCAGGCACGGGCGTCTGGGTGGCTCAGTCGGTTGAGCATCTGACTCTTGGTTTCGGCTCAGGTCATGGTCTCACAGTTCAGAAGATCGAGCCTAGCACTGGGCTCTGTGCTGCTGATACAATCCTGCATGGAATTCTCTCTGTCCACCCCCTGCTCACACACATAAGGATTCTCTGTCTCAAAATAAATAAACTTATTTTAAAAATAAATATATAAAAAAAGAGTTAGATGCTTAACCAAATGAGCCATCCAGGCACCTCATTAATATGTTTTTATTTTTTTTTTTAAATTTTTTAGTGTTTTATTTCTGAGAGAGAGAGAGACAGCGTGAGCAGGGGAGGGTCAGAGAGAGAGGGAGACACAGAATTCGAAGCAGGATCCAGGCTCTGAGCTGTCAGCATGGAGCACAACATGGGGCTCGAACCCACAAACTGTGAGATCATGACCTGAGCTAAAGTCAGACGCGTAACCGACTGAGCCACCTAGGCGCCCCCTAATGTGTTGTTTTTATAGCTGAGTAGTATAAAGCGGATTACAATTTAGTTATCCATTCTCCTACTAATGGTTGTCTGGACTGTTTCTAGTTTTTTGTCTATCATGAGTAAAGCTACTATTAATTTATTATGTAGACAAGTTTTCATTTCCCTTGGGTTAAATACCTAGAAATAGAATCAGCTTTTATTTGAAAATGTTAAGTCACAGCATTTATTTAATTTAAGGCTATAGAATGTGTGTATGCATTCTTAATTGAATGAAACTGATGGCTTTGCAGAGCTCTGAGGGCTTCAGGACCTGAACAATATTTTTATTTTTTTTTAAAATTTTTTTTAATGTTTTATTTATTTCTAAGAGAGAGAGAGAGACAGCGTGAGCAGGGGAGGGTCAGAGAGAGAGGGAGTCACAACTGAAACAGGCTCCAGGCTCCAAGCTGTCAGTCAGCACAGAGCCTGACGCGGGGCCCGAACCCACGAACCGCGAGATCATGACCTAAGCGAAAGTCGGACGCTTAACCGACTAAGCCACCAGGCGCCCCAGGACCTGAACGATATTTTAACAGTGTTCATCTGAACCTCACAATTAAACTGCCTCTTTACTTTCTGACACACTTCCTTGATTTGGGGTAAATTTGTTTCAATTGTGAGAATATTTTTCTGAGAACTATCTTAATTCTAATGCTGAATCTCACAATCCCTTCAAAACAGGTCTGAAATTTGGTTAGAATAAGTATTTTTTGGAACCCATCTTCATTTATACACAAGTGAAAAAAAGAAAGTACTCGAGGGGCTGTGAACCCATACTATAGGAAGTGGCCATTAGCACACGCATGGTACTTTACTGCATATTACTTATGCTGAAAATAGGAAATGAGGTTTGATATTGGTGTCTTGGGTATTATAGAGCGCCAGAGGTCAAGTATAATAGTCCATACACACTAAACTATACACTAGTCGCACACATTTCCAATCACATAAAAGAGTTCAGATCAGAAGTGGATGAAATCTCTAAGAATTCCGTGATCTGAACAGAAAACCAGTGAGCTCAGTCTCCTTCCTTCCATGCGAGAGAGCCGGCCTCGGCCACAGGGCTGCCCTTTCGCACAGCCACCCGCGTCATGAGCTTTTACAGCTTTGAAAATTGCGGCACAAATCCTTTCCAACTCCTTGCCCGCACGGTTTGTCTCCACATTACGGTCCCCACCGTCTTCTAGGACAGACCTTTTTATAAATCCACCTGGGGGCTCCTTCCATCCTGTCCCATTTCCTCTCTCCCATCTGCTCTGTCAGAAAAAAGGTTAACATATATGAGCAAACCCATCTTTGCCTCAATTTACGATGATGGAATTCCCTGTGGAGACCCTTTGCCCCTTTCCACAAAAACAGGGAAGTAATTTTACTTTCTCTAGAAATGACCAGTCCTCCGAGAGGACACGTGGAAAGCCGAGAGTCGTGCCACAAAAGGTACAAAACTCCGAGAGGAAGTACCCTGCGCCCACCCTCTGTGCGATGCCACTGTAAGAACGCAGTCTTCTCACGCAGCTCTGCAGCTGTCCAGCCACGACAGAATACTATCCTTGCCAATCGCATGCGTAAAGCAATCCTATGATTAATACTCCAATAATTTAAAAAAACTTCGATATAAAAATTGTTTAAATACCTTCTTAAGGATTCTCCTTAAAGACTGTGTATGATGACATTCACTGCAACGTTATTTGTAACAAAGACTGGAAACATATAAACAGCTGAATATAAAAGAATGATCTATGTCACATCCATATAATGCAATTTGATGCCCCTATTGTAAAGAATGAAACGGAGCTTTGTACCCATACAGAGCAACCTCTAAAGATACACTGTCAAACGGGACAAGCCGGGTACAGAACAAGACAGACACTGAACAACTGTTAGCATAGAAAATGCCACGGGAACGCCTGGGTGGCTCAGCCGGTTAAGTGAAGGACTTCTGATTTTGGTTCTTATAGTGCATGAGAGCTAGAAGCCTGCCTGGGGTTCTCCCTCTCTCTCTGCCTTCCCCCAGTCGTGTGCACACACGCGCACACTCTTTCCCTCTCAAAATAAATGAAATAAAACTTAAAAAAAATACCATATATCCATTTGCTGACACAGGAATGAGAACTCTCACTGGAAGGACATAAAAGAAACTAGTCACTGTTCATCCCTCTGGAAGATCTTGGAACCAGAGGGCTGGGATGGGTCAAATTTTACTTTACACTATGTCATTTCTTTTTTTAATAGTTTCTTTACCCCAAAGTGGGGCTTGAACTCATGACCCTGAGGATCAAGAGTCCATGTTCTTCCAAACAAGCCAGGCAGGCACCCCTGCACCATATAACACTCTCTCCTGAGATTCTTACCACGCAAAATAACCTCCTGGAACTGAATGAACCCTGAGCTACATATGAAATGCAGGAGGCTCCATAATGAGCCACGTCTCCAGGAAGCACTGAGCCGTAATACTGGGGGAGAACAGTACGTTTTTTGGCAAATGAAAGCATTTTTCTAAATATTGTCCTGGCTAACATGACAGTCCACTTCCTTCCCCACCAGCTCACTTTATACCAAATACAGATCAGCTTTACAGAACCTGCTTTGTTTTTACAGATTTCTACTCAGGACAAAAATCTAACATAGTGAGTTTTAGCTATATTGTTGGAATTTGATTACTTTCTAAAAATTCAGTTTTATTTTATTCCATGGCAACCTTCTTCTGTATATTTTATTTTTGCCACTGTTTCACTGGTGAGTTGTTATAGTGCTTTTATTTTCTTGCTATCTTACCACTCATACAAGAGAATTCAAGAAATTTTAATGTAACTAAAGATTACTGAATAAAAACATTTAATTACCTTTGTCAAATTAAAAAAAAAAAAACTACTTTCAAAATGTCCCTTATATGACCAACTCCCCATTTCTAACTAATTTTGAAATTTAAGATTTTCGTCTCTATATTCATAGGATTAATTCTTTCCTCCTGATAATAAAACCCAGGTCAGAGAGAGCATTGCTGCAAAATGTGAATTTATGCTATACGTCCACAGAAAATAAGATAAAAAGCTGTTGTTCAGGTGAACACGGCAGGTGGGGCCCTGAGCTCATGGACAGCAGTGCCCTGTCATGAACACACTGATCTGACACCACAGGGTCAGCTAAGGGCACATCGTTATTTAAATGAGGGAAAAAAAAGAGAGAGAGAAAATGGCACATCAGGCTGACTGATCTTCCTCCAAAAACACTAGGTATGCAAGGAGGAGTGTCACTAACATTAATGAAATACCCTGAAATGTCTTCCTTTTTACAGAGTTAGAAAAAAATGGATATCCAATAAGAAAATAAAAATCAACATTTATTCCACCATTCAGGAATAAACACTATAAAGTTTTAAACATATACCCCTCCAGATGTTTCTTTTTACAAATATAGACATATTATTTTATAAAAATGTAATTATAAACTGTTTACACATAAAATCTGAACATTTATAGTTCTGTTCATGTTTTGACAGCTAAATGAACTTCATCAAATGGACTATACTATGAAAAATTAGTCAGGATCGATTCCTACACCTTGTTCATTTATATAAAACAAAACTCTACATGAAACAAAAATTCAGATTGGTGGTTGTGACAGTGCTAGAACACGTATGTGAATTATTTTCTGAATCTTGGAGGCAAGAAGGCCTTTCTACACATTACATGAAATGGATAAAAAGTAAGAAGAGTGATAAATTTGATACTTTAAAAATGAAACTCTGGTGGCACCTGGGTGGCTCAGTCGGGTAAGCATCCAACTTCAGCCCAGGTCATGACCTCACGGTTTGTGGGTTCAAGCCCCGCATCGGGCTCTGTGCTGACAGCTCAGAGCCTTGAGCCTGCTTCAGATTCTGTGTCTCGCCTTCTCTACCCCTCCCCTTCTCGCACGCTCTCTCTAAAAAATAAATAAACGTTAAAAAAATTTTTTTAATAAGATAATACATTCTGACTAGCAGGGTTTATCACAAGATTGAAAGATCGGTTTCACACCTGAGATTCCACCGATACCATTCATAATAATATCAGGAAAATAAAGATTACAAATAACGTGCAGTAGCTGTTATGCTAACTTTGTTTACATACTCACTTTAAGTTTTCTAATTCCTGTTTTCTCAATGGAGAAGAAGGTGGAGCTGGAATGAACTTATCTCCATCATGGCTTTTACTGCTAAAATAAAGACAGACTTAGTTATGAAGAGCAAATAAACAGTTAAATATAAAATTTGGTTTCCTTTTCCCTACTCCCATGCAATTTTTTATGCCAAACATGCAAAAGAGCCAAAAACAACCAATGAAAACTGCTTAGTAACTTGGTAACTCTAATGTGTTAAAGCTATACTGCATTTCGGCTTCTTTTCTCCAATACACAATATTACTTTTAAAAATATCTAATTGTTGGGGCTCCTGGGTGGCTCAGTTAGGTGTCCAACTTCAGCTCAGGTCATGATCTCACAGTTCATGAATTCAAGCCCCGCGTTGGGCTCTGTGCTGACAGCTCAGAGCCTGGAGCTGCTTCGGATTCTGTGTCTCCCTCTCTTTCTGACCCTCCCCTGGTCACAATCTGTCTCTCTCTCTCAAAAATAAATAAAACATTAAAAAAACAATTTCTTTTTAAATTTCTAATCATAAACAATATCTCTACAAAGGAGACCACTCTAGTATTTTCACACACTTCTCATTCTTCTGATTGCTTTTTTTTTTAATCAACTACAGTAAAACATAACTATAACCTCTTGATAGAAGGGGAAAAAAAACCCCATAGTTTTGTCTCAAATTTTCTTTAATAAATGTATGTGTATAATAATCCAGAAAGAGTGCTGGGAGGAAAGAGTCGAATTTAAAGCTGCCACATGTAAAAAGAACTTTATATATGACGGTGTTTTATTATTACTAGAAGCTTAATTTATAGAGATTGGTATAGCACTTATACTAAAAAAAACCCCTAGAAATTAATAAAATTATTCTAGAGGTTAGTGGTTTATGGTATGTTAAGAGAAAAGGAAGAGAATAAGAAGAAATGAGAAGTTTTAGGATCGAAGTATTTATTTTAATAAAAGTAAAAACAACGTGCTCTCTCTTGATAGCAAAGGATTTCTTGACAGCTCTGTCTCCTGTCAATGAAAACCTGCTTCTTTCCACTACTCTCTTCCTAGAGTCTCTCCTCACTTAGCCTTCACTTTACTTCTCTCTTCCAGAAATACTCAACATTCATACTTTTCCTTTCTTATTATTCAAAACAGGGGATTTAGGAAATTCAGTCTTGAGATTTTAGGAATTCTTAGGAATTGTCAAGAGGACAAAGCTGCTTCCTAGTGCAGTCCCGAGGGGTTTCCCCAAAGGGGGTGGAAGGGATTAGCATGCCTGCAGGTTTCACTGCTTTCGCTGCTCTCCGTGTTCCCACCTAACTGGTTACTATTTTTAGACCCATTTTCCGGCTTCGGGTCTTGCTGTTCCTCAGGCAGCAGCAACAGGGCATTTCTGAGACAGATGGCCGCAAACTCCATACCAGCTACGGGAATGGCTGACGACTGTCCATCACTGAGAAGAATAAAACCGAATTAGTTAAGGAAGCCACATAAAAATTAACAAGACCTTTCTATTACGGGGAATACAACAACTATAACTGTAAATGTAAACGTGCCCTCTGACGGGTAAAAATTCGAACACAAGCAGTTATAAGAGACCGCTAGCGGCCCTGAATCCTACAGGCCGCCTGTAAAGTGGGGGTGGCGTGAACAAGCGGCTGCGCCTCCAGGACCGGAGCTGCGAGGGAAAACGGCCCGCAGGTAACGTACCCGCAGCATCCACCTTGCCTAACAAGGGCTACAGGCAGAAGACGGTAATGAGGGCCAGACAGGCACAGTAAGAACCTGAAAGACAGGAAGTAGATTTTTACATCTGAGCCTTGTTTCCGTTGACCCTCATTTTCGAAAATGCTTTATTTGTTTTATCTCACAATTTTTCTGAGATTTTATACAACTTAAGTCTTTAAAAAAAACAAACCTGCAGTACAGCTGAAATAAATTAAGACTGAAATACTGTGTGCCAGACACTATTTTAAAACTCTGGGGTGCAGGGCTCCTGGGCGGCTCTATCAGTTAAGAGTCCCACTCTCGATTTTGGCTCATATCATGATCTCACGGTTTGTGAGTTGGAGGCCCATGTCGGGCTCCACGCTGGTAGTCCGGAGCCTGATTAGGATTCTCCTTCTTTCAAAATAAATAAATAAACTTAAAAAAAAAAAAAAAAAAACGACTTTGGAAAAATTTTGAAATGGCAAAGAACAATTTTATTTTTTGGGAAGAAAAAAGGCAGCAAATTTCTTTACAAAGCCCACTACTTAAAAAATAACAGCAACTCCAAATTGGACTTTATATAAAGATGTTCATATTTAAACATGTTCTTTTTTTAATGTGTATTTATTTCTAAGAGACAGAGTGTGGGTGGGGGAGGGGGAGGGAGAATGAGGGAGACACAGAATCAGAAGCAGGTTCCAGGTTCTGAGCTGGCAGTCAGCACAAAGCCTGACGCGGGGCTCGAACCCACAAACCATGAGTTCATGACCTGAGCCAAAGTCGGACGTTCGACCGACTGAGCCCCCCAGATGCCCCCAAAGATGTTCAAACTTAAAAGTTACTCAACTGAAGGTTCTGCATGTGACAACTTTATATTGCTTTGGTTACTTATGTATTTGAATTTTTTTCTGCCAATACTAAGAATTAGCTTTAGGGCCTATGAGAAAATACCTGAATAAAGAACATCAAAGATATGTCATATAAAAGGAAACATCAAGGTGCCCTCTTCTGGACATTCTGAATAATGGCACCAAATAGACCAGATTCTCAGAGGCCATCAACTGTTTCAGCACATTCGCAATAAATAAACTGAAATCCTGTGTCAGATAATATGCACCTGTGTCTTATATATGGGGATCTAGTTGTTGACACAGCAATGAAAACTACTTACAAAGTGGTTCCTCCATGAAAAATCTTAAGCACAGTTCTATATACAAATAACATGATGTGAAATAATATTAAGTACCTACACATGTTCTTTGCTCAGTACTCACTTATATACAGTATTCTGTATGGACTGTGACGCCAGAACTATTTTACGGTGATAACCTTGACCAACAATAGACTGTACAATTCCTTTCTTACTTGGAAGGCCTTTAGTTTCTTGTTCCGCTGTCTGCAAAAATACAAATAATTTCCAATTAATTTAATGATTCTGTAAGACAGGATGTGAAAAATGACCTAATACTTTTCTAATCACTCTAAGGAAGTTCCTGTGACCCATCAACGTGGAGTTTTGGTGATAACGGAAACATGTTCAGCACGACATAAAGCATGGTTAATCAGTACATGAAGCTAGAAGCCTGTGATAGATGCTCTACTTTATTTTTTTAATTTTAAAAAATTTTTTATTTATTTTTGAGAGTCAGAGAGAGACAGTGAGAGCAAGGGAAAGGGTCAGAGAGAGAGGGAGGCACAGAATCCGAAGACAGGCTCCAGGCTCTGAGCTGTCAACACAGAGCCTGACGTGGGGCTCGAGCCCAAGAACTGTGAGATCATTACCTGAGCCGAAGTCAGACACTTAACTGACTGAGACATTCAGGTGCCCCTGAATAGCCTTCTCTTAAATTGGTTAAATACTCTCCCTACAATAAAGTCTGTGTTTTGTTTTTTTAATGTTTATTTATTTTTGAGACAGAGAGAGACAGAGCTTGAGCAGGATAGGGGTAGAGAGAGAAGGAGACACAGAATCCGAAGCAGGCTCCACGCTCTGAGCTGTCAGCACAGAGCCCGACACAGGGCTCAAACTCACAGACCGCGAGATCATGACCTGAGCTGAACTTGGAGGCTCAACCGACTAAGCCGCCTAGGCGCCCCTAAAAATCAGCAATTTTAAATGAAAATATTCAGCCTCACTGTATTTCCGTACTCCCTGGTTGATGTCATTTCCTGGTGTCCAAATGAGAGGCCTCCAACACTTAAATTCATGAATGGATTAAAGAGAATAGGTAATTCCTAGAGATTTTTCCTTTATAAAGCATAAGCTCTGCTTAGAGTTATTTCTCAATTAATTTAAGAATTACCCAATAAGAGGGGTGCCTGGGGGGCTCAGCTGGTCGAGTGCCCAACTTTGGCTCAGGTCACGATCGCACTGCTCGTGCGTTCAAGCCCCGTGTCAGGCCCTGTGCTGTCTGCAGAGCTCGCTTCAGACCCTCCGTCCCCCTCTCTCCCTGCCCCTACCCTGCTAGCACTCTCTCTCTCTCCCCTAAAAAAACAAATATTAAAACAAAAGAATTATCCAGTAAGAAAGTTGTCTTTTAAAAGGCAAATTACAGGGGCGCCTGGGTGGCTTAGTCGGTTAGGCGTCCGACTTTCGCTTAGGTCATGATCTCGCGGTTCGTGGGTTCGAGCCCCGCGTCGGGCTCTGTGCTGACTGCCAGCTCAGAGCCTGGAGCCTGTTTCAGTCTGTGACTCCCTCTCTCTCTGACCCTCCCCTGCTCACGCTCTCTCTCTCTCTCTCCCCTAAATAAAAAAATATTTAAAAAAAATAAATAAAAGGCAAATTACAATTCAAAAATCATTAAAGTGTGTCAAAGACAGCACTCCTCTTCCCCGCACGGCCTACCCAAGCCCTAACCACGCGAGCACCCTCGGGGGCACCACCGGGTGCACACACCTCCACACGCTGGGTTCCGCCGCTTCTGAGCAAGGGGCGCCCAGCAGGTGGAGGCCGGCCTAGGACCTTGTGTCACTGGAGGCAGGCAAACCCCAGAGCCAGGCCTCCCGAACGTCACTTGGCAAGGGCAGGGGGCGGGGGCTATGGGCACCTGCTAATCCCCATACAACCTGTCCTTCCCCACCTCTAACCGACCGCTCCCCACTCCAGATGCCAAAAGCTTCTGCCAACCAGCACGTGCAGAGACCACGGCAAGGACACCCAGGTCAGTGGCCTGTATCTCAGTCAGTGCGAACAACTGTGCGGGGACACAGCCTGGTAATGCACTTACTGCACCACCACGAAGCCGTGCTGTATAGCTCGTTCCACGCTGCGTTTCCACGGGTCCCGTGTGCCGCTGTCACACCCTCAGGTGCCAGGCCCCTGCCCCGGGTAGCTAGCAGGCCGCTGTTCCCACAGGTGTGGCCCTCTCGATGGCCTCACCTCTTTCACGTGACTGCTGACAGAGGTGGCCACACCTGACGAAGCGGAACGCCAGCTGGCAAATGGCCCTAGAAAACTAGGTCTTTCGCCTGGCTGTTCCAGGGCGGGCTCTCCTTACTCCTCCCTGAGAGTGAAAAAGGGACGAGGTCTCTGTGACTCCAGGCACCTTGCTTCCTACGTGACGAGCCGGGCGAGGGCTCACGAGGACGCGCGGGGCACTCACCCCCTTGTTGGCAGCGATGCAGCACTCCGCCAGCCGCAGCCAGAGGCGGGGGTTTGCGTGGTACACCTGCACGGCTTCGATGAGGCACTCGAAGGCAGCGAGAGGCCTCCCGACGTGCAGGAGCTGAATCCCACAGTTATACAGCAGCTCGTACCTCTTGTTGGTCAGCAACGTACACATGGGCCTCCCGGAAAACTTTTTGCCTGAGGACACAGATTAGGTTGGGAAAAACCATTAGATTAAAAATAACAGTTACGCTGAAAACATGTCTATATATACACACATACACACACAATGGAGTATTACTTGGCAATCAAAAAGCAGGAAATCTTGCCATCTGCAACTACGTAGATGGAACTAGGGGTTACTATGCTAAGCAAAATTAGTCAGAGAGACAAACATGACTTCACTCATATGAGGACTTGAGGATACAAAATAGATGAACATAAGGGAAGGGAAGCAAAAATAATATAAAAACATGGAGGGGGACAAAATGTAAGATTCGTAAATATGGAGAGCAAACAAGGGTTCCGGGAGGGGGTGACGGAAGGGGGATGGGCTAAATGGGTGAGGGGCATTGCTGAATCTACTCCTGGGATCATTGTTGCACTATCTGCTAACTAATTTGGATGTATAAAAAATAAACTTTAAAAAAAAAGTAAATAACTGCATTCCAAGTAAAAGACTCATGTCATATGAATATTAAAATAAGAAACTTCGAGAATTTGCTCAAAAAGATGGTCAGATACTGGCAATACCAGCACATGTGACACCTTGGACAGAAGCTATAGCACAACTAGATTCGGAGTGCCTGGCTGCCTCCTTGGGTACAGCAGAGGACTCGGTCTCTGGGTCCTAAGTTCAAGCACTACGCCTCATGCATAGCTTACCAAAAACAAAAACAAAAAAACTAGTTTGAGATATCTCACAACCTATTTTGCTTTCTATCATTACCATATGTGATTACTGATTTTCAAATCCACGAAAAAGTGCATGTAATTTAAGTTTCCTTGGTAATGACTCCTACCACCCTTTTGTTTGAAGCAGCAGTATCTACTAATCCTCAGGGTCAAACCTGTTGGAAAGGGTCAATGTCAATTTTAGGTAGGCACAGGAGGCATGCATTTTGACCAGACACTTATCTCTATTTACCTATTTATTTTTCTTGTAAAAACAATGATCATTTTTTAAATTCCCGTGTACATTAGGGATGGTGTTGTATTAGTTTCAGGTATAAAGTATAGGGATGTAACACAGTCCTCAGGGCTCAGACGCTGTGTAGTGCCACGCTCTCCTCAGGCAGTGAGATACCAACGGTCTTCCGGCAAGGGGCTCACCTGGGTCGGTGCTGCCTGCACTGAGCTGTGCACAGACATGGTCATTCTCCTGCAAGGCCTTTTTAAAGTAGAAAATCCCCAAATTGTGCTTGCTCATGGCAAAGTGGATGCAACCAAGATTATTCCAGAACATGCATCTCAAGCATTCACCTGAGAAAAACACAAATACATCTGTGCACAAATCTTACTGTGGATACGTGCCACATGACAGTCAGCAATGCAATCGCAATTCCCCAAATCCCTACAGAAAAGTTCAAAGGCATCTGAAATTTAAGAAACATCTCAACCTTTTGTAAGCTCATTTCCTTTAAAAATCTTTTATTAAAGGTGATAAACCAACTCTGCACCTTGATTTTGTTAGCCTGTTTAGTCTTTGTTTCTGATTTAACTCTTAATAATTGTAGGCAAATGATACAATGATGCAAAGGACAAAAAAATATGTATTAGTAACATTATATGCGCTGCATCCACACAAACAAAATACTATGTAGAAACTGGAAAGAATGAATTATATATGGAAACATTTAAAACAGAAACATAGTCAATGAATTGCAAGAATACATAAAACAGAATACAGACATTCCTGCTTTTGCTTGTTAACCTTCAAGTCTCTGCTGTTCTTTTACTTAAGTTATTTCAGAGAAAGTGCATGCGTGTCTGCACACATGGGTGCACAAGCAGGAACGGGACAGAGGGAGAGAGACAATCCTAAGCGGGCTCTGCGCTCCGCTCAATCCATGATTGAGAGATGGTGACCGGAGCTGAAACCAAGACTGGGTCGTCCAGCCCAGCCCCCGGGCGCCCCTCCGCTGTTCTTTTCCTCCCCATATCTTTAAATATCACCATGGCTGTGACAGCGGGTGGCTTAGTCAGTGGAGCTCAGGTCCGATCCCAGGGTCGTGGGACCCAGCCCCAGGTTGGGTTTGCACTGACAGCATGGGACTGCCTGGGATTCTCTGCTGGTTCCTGCCTGTCCACACACACACCCTCTCTGTAAAACATACAAACATAGTATTGCTATGGCCGAGCGGCCCTCTCATGCTTGTTAGGCATCCGTATCGTGCACACTGCTTTCCTAGGTTCTTTACCCATTTTCTCATTTGTTTACAGACGTTCTTCCTATTGGTTACCTGCTGGTATGCTAAGGAAACTTTCGTCATGTCTGCTTCAAATATTTCCCACAATGTCCCTGGGGCACCTGTCTTGTGACCTAGTTCAGTGTGTGTGTGTTTATGGGTTTTTTAATCATAAAAAGTTTCACATTTTTATGTGGTTAAATTTAATCATCTTTAAAAATTTTTTATTTTATTTTTTTTGAAGACAGTGTGTGTGGGGGGGAAGCAGGCTCCCAGCCCAGTGCAGAGCTCAGCTCGGGGCTCCATCTCACCCCGAGATGATGACCCAAGATGAAATCAGGAGTTAGATGTTTAACCCACCTAGCCCCCCAGGCGTCCCCCGGTCACCTTTTTTAAACTCCATGGTTCTTGCATTTTGGATAATGTTTAATCAAGTTTTCCCTACCACAAAATTAAAATATTCAAGTTTCTTTTTAGCTGCTTTTGTAATTTTTATATTTTAATCCTTCATTTCTCTGGGTTTTGTTTGGGTGAAACGAAAGCAATTCAACCTTTAGTTTCTTCTAAATTGCATCCCAATTCCTCCATAACAACTTCCTGATTGTCCATCTTTTCCTCAATGATATAAAATGCTGGACTAGACAGAGAAAATTAATAACCAAGATATTCAATGCTTAATACTACAATGGAAAGGTTTTCTTCTGACATTTTAAAATTAAGCAAGGATATTTTAAAAGGACAAAAATTAGGTTTAGGAAAAAAGATAGCAAATACACTAAAAGGTTTAAAGGAGACTGCCTCTGATAGTAGCACTGTGAACAATTTAAGAAACATTCTATTCTCAAATCTCTAATATGCATATTTTTGTCAGCAGCAAAAACTAAAGTTCACATGAGAAGCAAATGAACGATTTAAAAATTAGTAACTATGAAAAATATTAAAAAATAAAACTACTGAATAAAAAAAATCTTTCCTATTAGATAATCTTATCTACTGACTAGTCAACCACATGCCCCACTCCTCACTCTGCTGTTGGTTTAAGTGTCCAATTCTGGACTTCAGCTCAGGTCATGATCTCGCGGTTCATGGTTCAAGCCCCTCATCCGGCTCTGTGCTGACAGCTCAGAGCCTCGAGCCTGCTTCCGATTCTGTCTCCCTCTCTCTCTGCCCCTTCTCTATTCACTCTCTCTCTCTCAAACATAAACAAACACTAAAAATTAAAAAAATTAATAAGCATATAAGTTAAAAAAAAAAAGCGTACTCAGAATAAACAGAATATCTAAGAATTATAATGGAACAAAACTACTTTTCTCCATCTTTTACCACCACACCCAACAGAAGAGGTAAAAGGTGAGAGCCTTGAGTATGTTTGCATGTGCGTTCTGTGTTCAAATCTGAACAGAATCTAAAACAAAAAGTACTATAAAACTTACCCTTTGTGTTTTTGAGAGAGAGTGGGGGGGAGGGGCAGAGAGCGAGAGCGCAAGCACGACATGGATGACATGGACGCTGGGGGCACGTGGGTGGCTCAGTCAGTTGCACTTCCAACTCGGTATCAGCTCATGTCCTGATCTCATGGTGGTGAGACTGTGCCCTGCACTGGGCTCCATGCACGTGTGCTCGCTCTCTCGTGCGCGCTTGCTCTCTCTTTCTCTCTCTCTCTCACACACACAAAATAAACAAACATAAAAAAAATAAAAAAGCGTGGGACATCGAACCACCTGGGCACCCCCATTCTTTGCATTTTAAACTTGGTGTAAAGCATTTAATAGTTTGACTTCATTTCTTGAATAAATTCATTTTTCTCCTTTCTCTTCATAAAATAGCAGTGATGTGAACTTAAAAGCCCCAAATTTTACCCTTCATTTTACCAACAGTATCAAGCAATTCATTAAAACTTTCTAAACAGAAGACTAGATAATAGTAAATATCTTCCCAACTCTATAGAAATATTTTCAATATGGTTAATAGTCTAAAAGATCATCATATGCTCACAGCTTTCATTGGGAAAAAGGGAGAAGTAAAAACATTATCATCTCACGTCCTTGAAAGGTCTCATTTCATTAAAAAAAACCAAACAAAAAAACGCCCAAGGACTTCATGCCCTGGACATAATTTCTAAACTGGTAAAAAAACAAAATGAGGGGCGCCTGGGCGGCTCGACTGGAAGCACATGACTCTTGATCTTGGGGTTGTGAGTTCAAGTCCCAGGTTGGGTGTAGAGATTACTTAAAGGGGCACCTGGGTGGCTCGGTCGGTTAAGCGTCCGACTTCGGCTCAGGTCATGATCTCACGGTTCGTGGGTTCGAGCCCCATGTTGGGCTCTGTGCTGACAGCTCAGAGCCTGGAGCCTATTTCAGAGTCCGTATCTCCCTCTCTCTCTGACCCTCCCCTGCTCATGCTGTCTTTCTCTCTCTCTCAAAAATAAATAAAACATTAAAAAAAATGATGGTTATAAAAAAAACAGATTACTTAAAAATTTTTTTAAATTAATTTTAATGTTTTATTTATTTCTGAGAGAAATGGTTTTTGCCAAGTTTTTTTTTTTAATTTTTATTTTATTTTTTTAATCTTTATTTTTATTACTGAGAGCTTAAGCAGGGGATGGGTAGAGAGAAAGGGATAGAGAACTGCCAAGCAGGCTCTGGCTGTCCATACAGAGCTGGATGCAGGCTCGAACTCAATACCTTAAGGTCACGACCTGAGTCAAAACCAAGAGTGGGAGGCTTAACTTACTGAGCCATGAGGTATGCCTGTTATTTTTTTTTAATGAAAATGTTTTATTTCTGCTTCAGAAAAGTCTTGAAATCAATTCTATTACTTCCATTTCAGAAGAAGCCTCCTTTTACTTCTGGTTTGACGTCATGTATGCTTGCTTTCATTTTATTTTATTTCAAAAATTTTTTTTTAAAAATTTTTGGTAGGTTGAATGTCTAGACTCTCGATTTCCTCTCAGGTCATGATCCCAGGGTTGTGGGATCGAGCCCCACATTTGCTCAATGCTGAGCCTGGAGCCTACTTAAGAGTCCATCTCTTCCTCCATCCCTCCCCTAATCACACTCTGGCTCTAAGATAAAAAGTAGTAATAAAATAAAAATTAAAAATTAGCAAAAACCACACTGAAGAGCAGTATAGGAAACAACAAAGGACAGAAGAGCCAGGAAGAAAACAGTGGACCAGAATTCCATATTTTCTTTTACCTGTTTTCATGAATCCTGGGTGCTCAGCGATGTTTGAACTATTTAACAGCTTCACAGCTTTCCGGTAATTGCCTCTTAAGTACTCAAAATTGCTTTTAAGAAACAGAGAGGGTGCAGACTGTAAAGAAAATATAAGTTGCTTATATTTTGTTTTCAGATGTGTAACGTGAGATCGTAATCACACTACTGTGTTGGTACGTATTCAAGAGCATAATTTAAGTCATGCTCACAAAAAAATCTATGCCCCCCAAATTTTCCGTTGCTCTCACAATCCAAGGAAATTGAAACCTATCAGAAAGCACCTTATAAACTGAATTAAGGGTCTGCCTAAAAGAATACATCCAGTATATATGTATACCTATTACACTGCTAACTGGAAGCCAATTTAACAGCACTACCTCAGCCTTTCATTTCAATGACTCTTAGAGAGACTGATGGTCTCTCTTATTGTTTAGGACACAAATGCACCTTCACCAGAACCCAAAGGGATACAAATAATCAAATGCTTTTCCAAAGAGGGTTTTAAAAAAAAGTGTGATTCTATGGATGGAAGAACTGCCTATCAGAATGCTTATTTTCCATAATGCTTATGTCCTGCTGTAACATAAGATGGCATTTTGGTGAAACACCATGTTTCTCTTCCCTAAGAATCCTTGTGATAGAGGGTCACGTGTACAGCACCTACTTAGAATGCAAAAGCGCGCACAGACGTGCGGACTGCACACCTGTCCTGGAGGGCGGACCTCAGGCACCCTGGGCTCCTCAGGTGTCCGCTGTAGCTCAGCCACAGGCTTTCCCCTAAGTCCTTGCTCATGCTTTGCTCTGCCCCCTGGTCGCTGAGGAAACAAGGGCTCCAGGCTTATCCCAGGTGGCACCACCCCCCCGACTCAGGTATGGCTACTACCCTGCAGGACAATTATTTATTGTCTGGTTTATCTCTCCTCTAGCACTAGGACATCCGTTAAGGCAGAAATCATGCCTTTTTTCTCAAAAAAAGTTTGCCAGTGGTTGGCTGGCTGGTGAGGCCTTTCCCTCTTAGCCTCTAGTCTACCCCTCAGACCTTGGCTACAATCTCTTCTCCTCAAAAATCACCTGAGTACTGACCCAGTGACTGCTCTGGGTCCTGTCTGGGGCTTCTAGGGTCAATTTTGCTGAACTATTCCTACTACAAAACCGTATCACCTTATGACTTCATACTTAAAATTAACAGTATTCCTTAAAGCATCAAGAATGTCTACAATTCTGTTTTTTCCCTCTAAAGTCTTAAGAATTATGTATCAGGGGAGGGGTGGGGTGGAGGAGTGGAAGGAAGGAGTAATTTTATCTCAAAGACTCTAGCATTAGTCAAACTGAAGGTACTGTCAAGCCAAGACCATTTGGGAGGGACAGGTCTGTTTCTCTTTAACAAATGTTTTGAGTACAAACTAAAAAAATCCTTAAGTGTGTAATAGTAAATGTTTTTGTGAATTGTGACAAACAACTTCCAGAATCCTAGGCAGCTATTCAACATGCTGGTTTTGAGGGCTACATACCAGGGAAAATGCCTGCTGGTAATTTTAAGTGAGGGAAGTAGTAACATCATAGCCATAGTATGATCACTATTTCACAACCCAATGTCAAGATTCTTATTTAGATACACTCTAATAATACTAAAATAAGTTATTTAAAACTGACAAATATCGGGGCGCCTGGGTGGCTCAGTCTGTTAGGCATCCGACTTCAGCTCAGGCCATGATCTCACGGTTCATGGGTTCGAGCCTCACATCTGGCTCTGTGCTGACTGCCAGCTCAGAGCCTGGAGCCTGTTTCAGTCTGTGACTCCCTCTCTCTCTGACCCTCCCCTGCTCACACTGTCTCTCTCTCTCTCTCTCTCCCCTAGAAATAAATAAAACATTAAAAAAAAGTTTAAAAAAAAATCTGACAAATATCTATTGTCTAAACAAGATAGTTTTAGGACACAAAAGTCAAAAATTGGAGAAGTAAAAGGAAAAGTCAAGAAGAAACTTACGTTTCCAGCTGTGTTCATGACGGACTTAATTTCCCTTTTGCACGCTTTCAGGGACTTCATTTGGATATACGCTCTTACTTTATACTGTTGAAGGAAAATGCTAGTATGTGAGAACTGTGGTAGATTTACACATGGTGAGGTAGTTTTTTACTTTCTGGTTAAGGAAATTCAACCCAATGTTTACAACATAGTTATGCCGGTTACTTGCAAAAGCAAATTTTAAATTATCTTAAAGAATCTATTTTTACTGCATTCTCAGAACACATTCTAAAAAACGAAAACACGGTAGAATAAAATTTATATCTAAATTCCAAGCAAAAAAGACTTTTTTGCTTTTTTCCTTTTTTAAAAATTAATTTATGTTTCAATTCTGGTGTAATTAACATACAGTATCATACTAGTTTCAGGTGTACAATACAGTGATTCAGCAATTTGATAATTCCTATAAATTCTTATGTGCACATGGCTAATGAAGAAGGAGTTTAACAGTCTACAAACTGATTTTATCATCCAACACATTCCCAGACCATCTCTCTCAATCTCGTATCCGTAAATAAAATAAATGGTACTGCATTATCATCTGAAGCAAATGAACATTCTTTTACATTACAATACTCCATAGCCAAAGCAACACACGGGCCTTCAAGTATCTACTGCTTCCCACGAGCTACCCACTCCTCACTGTTCCTGACCATCAGAAGTTACCTACCTGATGGATCTTGGACTTTGCAGCTTCTATTAGGGTCCCACTTTCAGCTTTATGATTAGATCCGTCTTTGTTGGTGTTGTTACCAGACTGCAGGGTGGTGAAACAAAGTTAACTAAAATTAAAACAATTTTTTTTTTTTTTTTACCTTCACTTAAATCAGTGATTTCCATGTGAGCCAATCTGAATCCCATAGGGAGCATTTTCGAACTTCAGAACCCCGGGGCCCCACTCCCAGACACCCAAGCGTCATCGTCTGGGGTAACACGGGTAACAGGATGCTTTTTTTTTTTTTTTTTTTTTTTTTAAAGGGAACTCTACTCTTGAGAAGCTCCCACTGAGCATGAGAAGCCAGGTTTAAAAAGCACAGATATTACTCAAGCAAAACTTGAGGTTATCTTTCCGAAACCAAGAACAGATCACGTCATTCCCTTCTTAAAGACGTCCCCCAGTATAAACACGGGCACATCACACCCTGGGATCCTGGCGGCGTCCCACATGCTTCACAGTGAGACCATGGCCAAGCCTCCCACCCTCCTCCGTTCCACTGCTCAGCATTCTAGCATCTGAGGCTCCGAGAATGGCGGCCGGCACCCGCCCCCATCCCGTCTGCGCAGCTTCTCTGCCATGACAGAGCCCTGATCCACCCTCCTGCTTCTGTCTGGTCAACGTCCATCTTTCAAGGCCTGACCTCAAACACCCAAACTTCTCCAAAACAGTCCCTACCGCCTTCCTCTCAGCCCCCAGACACGTGCTGCCCCGTCTTTCTCCCACCATACATTGGAGTTCCTTGAAAAGTGAAAACGTTTTCATTTTTGTCACTTGAGTAGCTAGCAGAGGACACAAGCATCTGTTGAAGAAAACTGCTTTTTTTCAACTCTTGTAAGTAATGAATATAAAAACAGAGTGTTTCCCATCCAAGTACTAACCAGGCCCGACCCTGCTTAGCTTCCGAGATCAGACGAGATCGGGCGCGTTCAGGGTGGTATGGCCGTAGACAAAAAAACAGAGTGTTTTACCACACAGTGTTTAGGAATAATGTTAAGATGATTTAACTGAATTTTTTTTTTTTTACTATTTTTAAAAACGTTTATTTATTTTTGAGAGAGAGAAAGAGAGAGTGGGAGCAGGGGAGGGGCAGAGAGAGAGAGGGAAACTGAGAATCTGAAGCAGGCTCCAGGCTCTGAGCTGTCAGCACAGAGCCCCAAGAAAGGCTTGAACCCACAGACTGAGAGGTCATGAACTGACCTCAAGCCAGATGCTTAACCAACTGAACCACCCAGGCGCCCTTAACTGAACTATCTATCAACTCCTGATAAACAGAAAAAAGTAATGTTAGATGTTTATTTTTAAACTTCAAGAACTTATACAGGTAGAAAGAAAGGTACTGACTGACAATCTGTTTTCTACAAATAATCCTTTTGGAACAAAAGGGCAGGACAGGAAGAGAGAAGACCACCCCTTGACAACTAGGGGACAAGTAAAACAAAAGCCACACTGGGTGCCTGGGCCTGGCTGGCTGAGCCGGTGCAGCACACGACTCTTGATCACAGGGTTGTGGGTTTGAGCCCCACACTGGGTGATGAGATTACTTAAAAATAAAATTTAAAAAAATTTTTTGTTTACTTACTTATAAAATTTTTTTTTAATGTTTGTTTATTTTCGAGAGGGAGAGAGACAGAGTGCGAGTGGGGGAGGGGCAGAGAGAGAGGGAGACACAGAATCTGAAACAGTTTCCAGGTTCTGAGCTGTTAGCACAGAGTCTGACATGGGGCTCGAACTCACAAACTGTGAGATCACGACCTGAGCCGAAGTCAGACACTTAACTGACTGAGCCACCCAGGCACCCCAGAAGTATTCTTACTGTGTATCAAGTCTCTTATCATAATGTCATAAATGTGCACTCTTTCTAAAGAACTTAAATGATGAAATATTTTCTGGTGAAAGCTGCTGTTTATCCAGATAGGGGGTTTCTATTGTCTTAATTCTAATCTTTACATTCTGTAAAACTTGTATCTCACACATGAATAGACGCTAACATACCGAGACTCACATAAGACGCTGGTAGGAATGTGTAACTGTGTAGCTACTCTGTTAAAACAGGCTGGTAGTTCCTCCAAAGATTAAACATAGAATTACTGTATGATCCAGCAATTCCACTCTTAAATATGTACCCAAGACAAATGAAAACATACGCCACCACAAAAATTTGTACACAAATGTTCACACCATCATTTATATTATCAGTCAAATGTGGGAAACAACCCAAATGACCATCACCTGATGGATTAAAAAAATGTGGCAAACTGATACAATGGAGTAGGATATGGCCATAAAGAGGAAAGAAATACCCATGCTACAACTTGGTAACCTTTGAAAGTATCAAACCACATGAAAGAAACCAATCACAAAAGGCCACATATTATAGAAATCCATTTATATGAAACGGCCAGCAGGGTCCAAATTCACAAAGATAGAAAGTACATTAGGGGCACCTGGGAAGCTCAGTTGGTTAAGTGTCTGACTCTTGGTTTTGGCTCAGGTCACGATCTCATGGTCCAGGAGTCTGAGCCCCGCATTGGGCTCTGTGCTGACAGTGCAGAGCCTGACTGGGATTCTCTCTCTCTCCCTCTGCCCCTCCCCTGCTTCCTCTCTTTTGCAAAATAAATAAATACACTTAAAAAAAAAAAAAAAAAAGATGAGTGGTTGCCAGGGGCTGAGGGAAGGGGAAAAGTCCTAACGGGTACAGGGTTCCTTTCTGGGGTAATGAAAATGTAGACAGTGGTGATGGTTGTATAATTCAGTGAGGATACTAAAAACCACTGAATTATATATTTTAAAATGGTAAATTTTGTGGATGTGAATTATATTTACCTTTTTTTTAGGTCATTAATAAAAAAAAAATTTTTTAATTAACAAAATGGGCCCAACGTGGAGCTTGAATTCATGACCCTGAAACCAAGAGCCACACATTCTACAAACTGAGCCAGCCAGGCCACCCTCATTAATCAAAAATTTAACTCATCTGCCTCTCCCTACCTAGACTGTGGGCTGCCTGTGGGTAGGCATAATTCTTTTGATTTTTATTAATTAAAAAATTTTTAATTGAGGTATAATTGACATATAACATTATGTTTTAGGTATACAACATAACAATTAAATATCTGTATCAACTGTGAAATAAATAAGTCCAGCTAAAACATCCGTCACTATACTGTACAAATACAAAGGTTTTTTCTTTTGCTGAGGACTCTGAATATCCACTCTCTTATCAACTTTCAAGTATGTACTATAGTATTATGAACGATAGTCACCATCCTGTACAATAAGTTATATTTCAATAAAGCCATTAAAATATTTAATAACTCCAAATATTAACCTTAAATTTTAATCTGATCACCTTAGAACACTCACCTCATTCTTCCCATTTTTGTTATTGTTACCCTGTGAAATCATTTTTTCTAGGACAGCAAGAAGATGTAAAGCCTTCTCAGCTTGATAGGTTAATATATATAGGTCTACAAGCAAAAAACACACTGCTTGGGCAAATTTTTCTTCTGGGGTAAAAAAAAAACAGGAAAAGAAAAGTTATGATCCAAAATGAAGCAAACATTTCAGACCATTCATTCCCCAAAATTCCTAAAGAGCAAAGCCAAACTCTTTATTTTTGTTTTTAAATGTTTATTTTTGAGAGACTATGAGAGGGAGTACATGCACACGTGTGGGGGAAGGGCAGAAAGAGAAGGAGAGAGAAGTTCCAAAGCAGTCTTGGTGCTGCCAGAGCAGGCAGAGAACTCCCGAACCGCGAGGTCATAACCTGAGCCGAAGTCTGACGCTTGACAGGCTGAACCACCCAGGTACCCCCTCAGATAAATGAATCTGTTATTTATTATTTTTTTTAACATTTATTCATTTTTTAGAGACAGAGAGAGACAGAGCGTGAGCAAGGGAGGGGCAGAGAAGGAGAGAGACACACACACACAGAAAAAGAAGCAGGCTCTGGGCTCCGAGCTGTCAGCATGGAGCCCAACATGGGGCTCAAATCCATGAACCGCGAGATCATGACCTGAGCTGAAGACGGAAGCCTAAACGACTGAGCCACCCGGGGGCCCCTAGGTCTCTATTTAAACTAATGCTCATCACCTTAGGGCCCTGAACGGAAGCAACCTGCAACACCAACACCACTACTGAAGGCCTGTGCATCTCCAGGCCTCCCATCGTAGGGTTTCTTGTGGTTGTGGTAGATATTCCCAGGGGTAGAGGAATATCTACCAACACCAACACATGAAACGAGAGGAGTGTTAACTTTAGGCGGAAGGAACCCTCAATCTTAGCACCTGCTCAGCTACTTACCAGACATGTTGCCTCTATAGATCAGTGAGCTAATTTTTAGACCTCAGCTGGCTGACCTGTAAAGTGGGGAGAACACTTCACCCGCCTGAAGGCAGGGGAGCGAGCTAGGTGCTCTCTTGAGGTTCCTTCCAACTCTAAAAAGGACTTCAAAGGAAGAGTCCAATCAAAAGAGAAAGGGTAACCTGGTATGTCGTAATACTATTTTCTTTTCCTTTCAAAAGAGAAGATAAAAGGAAAAATATGATCTAAAAAGGGGTACTAAAATCAAGAACAGAAAAATTTTAAAGCCCTTAAGAGCCTCTTAACAAGTCTTCCCAATTCCATTCCTGTTCTCAGAGCAGCCAGAGTGAATCCATTGAAAACAAAAATCAATATGGTTGATGCACAAAGGTCACAGATCTCCAAGGGTTTCCCACTACTCTTTTTTATTGTTTGTTTATTTTGAGAGAGAGAGAGAGCTGTCAGCAGAGAGCCTAATGCAGGGCTCATTCCCAGGACCCTGAAATCATGACTTGACCCAAAACCAAGAGCTGAACGTTCAACCAACTGAGCCAACCGGACACCCATCCCACCACTCTTAAAATGGCAAGTCCTTGGGGCACCCGGGTGGCTCAGTCAGTTGAGTGTCCGACTTTGGCTCAGGTCATGATCTCACCGTTTGTGGGTTCCAGCCCTGCATCAGGCTCTGTGCTGACAGCTCAGAGCCAGGAGCCTGCTTCAGATTCTGTGTCTTTCTCTCTGCACTTTCCTTACTTGCACTCTCTCTCCCTCAAAAATAAAAAATATATATTAAAAACAAACAGTAAGTCCTTACCCAGCCCACAGGACTTTGTGCCCGCTCGAGGCACAGTGAACTGCTATTCGTCTCACTCGCCAAACTCAAGCTCATCTCAGATCGCCTGCACTTCCTGTCCCCTCTGGCTGGGACGCTCTCCCCTGGGGTCATGTGGCTCACCTCTTCTCTTCATCAGGTCTCTTTTCAAATACTCGTTTCCCAGGCCTTCCTGGATGGCCCTCTCTAAAAATAACATTCCCAGTCCATCTCTAAGCTCTTACCCAATTTCAGCTTTTCTTCACGGCATTTGGCTACCTCACATCATATATTTATTGTGTTGGTCTCCCTCCCATTAGAATATAAGCTCAATGAGGGTAAGGATTTTGTTTCATTTACTGCATTATCTTCAGAACCCAGAACAGCTTTGGTCCACAATGTTCAATAAATACATGTTGTACGAAGAACCAAGCAGTAAAGTTTCTTAAAGTAACCATAATAATTTTCAAAGAAGAAAAATGGATCTGAATTCTGCCTCCTCGGTTGCCTTGATTCCACTTGGCCACCGTACAGATGGACACGATTTCATGAACGGCTCCTGAAGTTCTAACAAACAGCTTTGTAGGGGTACCTGGCTGGCAGGGTGGGTACCACATGCGACTCTTGATTTTGGGGTCATATATTCAAGCCCCACATAAGGTATACAGATTTAAAAAAAAAAAAAAAAAAGCTTTACAGAAAAACACATCGGAGGGGCGTCTGGGTGGCTTAATTGGTTGAGGGTCCGACTCTTGATTCTGGCTCAGCCGTGATCTCACGGTGGGCTGTGATCAAGCCCCAAGTTAGGCTCTGAGCTGACAGCAGAGCCTGCTTGGGATTCTCTCTCCCCTTCTCTCTGCTGCTCCCCAGCTCACATGTGTGCATGCTCACTCTCTCTCTCAAAATAAATAAATAAATAAATAAACTTAGAAAGAAAAACATGTCTGTGTCATCCCAGAAGTAGATTCTGACCCCCAGCTCCACAGAGAAAGAACCGGTGAGTGCCCACACCGTCCTCACACTGGCACCTCCGGCAGCCCGTTGGCCCAGCCACCATGCCCGCAGGACACAGGAGAAGGGGACACCTCGAAAACACCTCCCCGGAACTGCCGTAAACAGCCATTCAGCCAGTTGACAGGAAACGGGACCCTGTCACTCTTCTGAAAGCCCCACAGAGGAGCTATCACCTTTGACTTCTTATCCTGTGGGCACCGCATTAGCCATCAGGTGTTTGTAAGTCAGCAGCTGGCATTAGTGGTTTGAATGTAAAAGGAAGTAACGCAGAGAAAGAGACAAAACCGTGAATCGCATCTGGAATCTGACTGCTTGTGGGCTGGAAACAAACAGCCTGTCTCACAACCATTTCCTGAGTCCGGCTTCGCTGCCTGATTTGCTCCCTCTTTCTGCCTTTGCCCTTACCCTTCTTACTACATGAACTCAAGGCTAGTGACTAAGATCATCACGATGCCCAGGCAGAGCCTGTACTACCCACTCCGTGATTACCCCCAAACACGGCGGGGGCAACATACAGACACTGTGCTGCCCCCCACCATCCCCACTCTTATCACAGTGCTCAGTAAAGAAAGGAGCGGGCGCACTACGGGGGTGTTTACACAGCAAAGAAAAACCAAAACCACTAAGTCTTTCCAGTTAGAAACATCATTTCTAATAGTTACTTTCAAAATTGAGGGGTAGGAGTGGGGAGGAAATGGTAAATGAAAACCTGGGTTCATCTAAAAGTGATGTCATTTTTATCTTTAATGACTAAAACTTAACACATTTTTTTTTCCTTCTTCAAATGCTAACACGTAATTCCTTGGTATAGGTGCGCTAGGTAAGAAAGTACCAGCCCGCTGTGAGTATGACGGGGAAATCTGTGACTCGACAGGACATACCAAAAGGTTCTATGAACTGGTAAAGCTTTTCACCCACTGCGATGGCCTCCGTGTGCTGGCGCAGGTGATAGAGAATGACCGCCTGGTTGTAGTACAGCATGCTGTTCTCCACGTCGTCTAGGCCGTCCATCTCCTCGACAGCCGCGTGCACCTACGGAACGGTGGTCAGACAGCGGGTTCTCCAAACACAGGAAAATAAAGAGCAGAAGTGAAAGCAGCTGCAAACAGGAACACAGGCCAACGCTCCTTACTCTGAATTTCCTCACATTTCCAACAGAACTTATGGATTTTAATTATTCCCACTGAATTCTATTTTATTAATAAAATTCCATTAAGTAACACATTTTCATGGGACTTCATGTCGGCTTTATGTAGACAAGGCAATTCTGTTCCTCGCCGCCATGAAGATACCGTTTCCACCGCCAACACGGCTTCAGCACTTCCCAGCCTCCCTGGGAGTGGGCGAGCCTCAGAACGACCGTTCCCACATGCACCATGCTACGCGCGATGTATACAGGAGCTTGATCCCATTTTGTAAAAACTAAACTAAAACTTAAACGTTAACAAATAGCTAACGACTTCACTATGGGTCAGACCTGCTACATTAAACCTTTCTTAGAGAATACCTCATTTAATCCTCACCGTTCCTCAAGGACACAGATGTTATTATCATTTCCATTTTATAAATAAGAAGACCAGCACAAAAAGCTTAATGATCCTGTCCAAGGCCTTACAGCTAGGAAGCGTATTTTCTCATTCTCCTCTTATGCTCAGGTTTTGTTCCCATAACTAAAAGAAAGTAGATTTTTTATTTTTTCATTTAAAAAATTGTTTTCTCATGTTTGAGAGAGAGCGTGTGCACACACAAAGCACAAGCAGGGGACGGGCAGAAAGAGAGGAAGAGAGAGAATCCCAAGCGGGATCTGCACTGTTGTCAGAGACCGGCGCAGGGCTCGATCCCACGCACCTTGAAGTTGTGACCTGACTCAAAATCAAGAGCTAGACACTTAACTGACTGAACCGCCCAGGCACTCCTAAAAAAATAGAATATTTACATAAACCACAAAAATAATAGGCTATTAACGGCTTTACTAAAACACTAACATCTACATCTGATACCAGAAGAAAAAAATCATAGTTGGCATTTTTTCTTTTTAAATGTATTTTTATAAGTTTATTGATTTTGAGAGCGAGAAAGCACAAGTGGGGGAGGGGCACAGAGAGAAAGAGACTCCAAAGCAGACTCCACACTGTCAGCACAGAGCCCGAAGCGGGGCTTGAACCCAGAAACCGTGAGATCATGACCTGAGCTGAAGTCAGATGCTTAATCGGCTGAGCCACCCAGGCCCCTCACACTCTGCATTTTAAAGCTAGTGATTGCTGCTAACCTCCTCCCTAAGCTGTTACAGTGAGCTTGCATTTAATAAATTTTAATAAAGTTTCAAAGCCATTCTGTAATTTCATGTAATACATAAAACTGGAATTAGTATTAAAACGAGTCTTTCTTGGCCACTTTGAAGACTGGAACAAGTTAGGGAGCAGTGTTAAGTAACGGACGGTAAGGCTGACGTCCCTACACGAAGCAGTGTAACTCTGATATACATGAGGAACTTCACGTTTTGCTAACGACAAGGAACCGGAATGTTCGTGAACATGGCGGTGTGTAATCAGCACCTGCGGACCTCGGTTGTTCACACGGTGAGCCTCACAGGGACGTGTGCAAGGGTAGTAACTGTTCCTCCCTGACCAAAAGCTCACACGTCTCTGTGAACCTTCAGCTTCTGCGCAATCTTCACTTAGCGATTCACTATCTTCAAGTGATTAAAAATGGTCTCTGTAGAGAAAACTCCATTTCCAAAGAAAGAACAATACTTCTTGGTATTACTGTAATTGAGAGGAAATGAGCTAAGAAAGGGTTAATCCTTAGCCAGGAAGGGGGGTGTTGGACAAATTAAGGAATTTTGAATTAAAAAACAATTGAACTTGTGACATAAAAAAAACTGCCATATTTTTTGTGATTCGTGAAGAACATGTAGTAATTGCTCCAGCCAGAACAAAAACTACTCGTTAAATGAGATGAAACATTAATAGAAGCGGAATAGGTTGAAAAGGTACGTAACTATGCCCAGGACGTAGGGCCTTGAACAGAAGTATGATGTAGAGGAAGGCAGGAGACACGGGTACAAGCACTGCTAGGAAACACGAGAGAGCTGGGCTGCGTGAGGGGGTTACTGAACCAGCCTTACTAAGGATAACGGCTGGCGAGGGGCCTGGGCGGCTCAGTCAGTTAAGAGTCTGACTCTTGATTTCAGCTCAGGTCATGATCTCATGGTTACTGGGATGGAGCCCTGCATAGTGCTCTGCCCCGACAGGGTGGAGCCTACTTGGGATTCTCTCTCTCTCTTTCTCGCTCTCTCTCTCCCAAAGTAAATAAATAAATATTTTTTAAAAATAATAAAGGATGGTGAAAGGATTTTAAAAAGCAGTTCTCTTGGCTTAACAGGCAGCTTGCAAGAGTCTCTTACTCTAAAAAAGGCTTTGGGCAGTGCGCCTGGCTGGCTCAGTCAGTTAAACATCCGACTCTTGATTTCAGCTCAGTTCATGATCTCAAGGTTCGTAAGTTTGAACCCCACATCAGGCTCTGCACTGACTATATGTAGCCTGCTTGGGATTCTGTTTCCCTCTGTCTCTGCCTCTCTCTCTCACTCAAAAAAAAAAAAAAAAAAAATCATTAAAAAAAAATAATAGAATAAAAAAACAAAAATGGTTTTGGGGCACGAGCTGGCTTAGCTGGTAGAGCCTGAAACTCCTGATCTCCGGGTTGTGAGTTTGAGCCTCACGTTGGGTGCAGAGATTACTGAAAATCTGTAAGAAAAGTTTAGGGTGCCTGGGTGGCTCAGTAGGTTAAGCTGCCGACTTCGACTCCGGTCACGATCTCCCTGTTTGTGAGCTCGAGCCCAGCCTCGGGCTAGCTGTCGTCAGTACAGAGGCCACCTGGCTCTGCCCTCCACTCTCTCCGCCCCTTCCCAGCTCGCTCTCACTCTCTCTCAAAATAAATAAACTAATTTTTTTTAAATGTTGAAAATAAAAGAAGTCAGAAGGTCTGGGGGTGCTTGGATGGCTCAATCCATAGAGTATGCAGCTCTTGACCTTGGATTATGAGTTTAATCCCATATGCAGGGCTTACTTTAAAAAAAAAAAAGTTAGAAGGTCTGGTTCAAGTTTTGTTCCTCCTCCTCCTGGCTTTATAAATTTAAATGATTATGGGGGCGCCTGGGTGGCTTAGTCGGTTAAGCGTCCGACTTTCGCTTAGGTCATTATCTCGCGGTTTGTGGGTTCAAGCCCCGTGTCGGGCTCTGTGTTGACTGCCAGCTCAGAGCCTGGAGCATGTTTCAGTCTGTGTCTCCCTCTCTCTCTGCCCTCCCCTGTTCACGCTGTCTCTCTCTCTCTCTCTCTCTCTCCCAGAAATAAATAAATAAAAATAAATAAATAAATAAATAAATTTAAATGGTTAGGCTCCCTAAACCCCACTTTTACAACTGAGATTACAAGTGCCTATCTAAAGGGTTGAATGTGAGGATTATAGGAGATAAAACATAAAAAACATTTAATATGGAATCTGGAATCACATAAGAGTTTGATAAATATTGGCCATTACTCTTGTTTGTTTTTTCTTTTCTTTTCTTTTTTTTTTTATTTCTAGGAGAGAGAGAGAGAGAGAGAGAGACAGCGTGAACAGGGGAGGGTCAGAGAGAGAGGGAGTCACAGACTGAAACAGGCTCCAGGCTCTGAGCTGGCAGTCAGCACATAGCCCGATGCGGGGCTCGAACCCACGAACCGCGAGATCATGACCTAAGCGAAAGTCGGACGCTTAACCGACTAAACCACCCAGGCGCCCCTGTTTTTTCTTTAAGTTATCTCTACACCCAACGTGGGGCTTAAACTCTCAGCCCTGAGATCAAGATTTGCATGCCCTCCTGACTGAGCCAGCCAGGTGCCCCTATTTTTCTCATTTTCCTTGAAGAACCGTAATAGGACTGAAAACTTACTTTACTCCTGTAATCAGGAAGAGCCTGAACAGGTTACTTGTTTCTGACTATGCTGTGTTTAGGGTGATACTGTAGAGTATCTTTACTCCTATAAAACATGACAAAGAGCCTGAAGGGGTGACTTATTTCTAAGTAGATCACATTTTAGGGTGATACTCTACTGTACGATGGTACTCAGGAACACCGGACAGGGGCTCAAAAACGTCTTGAAGCAGTAATCGGGAGGCCCAGCCCTAGAGTCCGAGAAGACCGGGTTCACGGAGCTGTTTTCATTTAAGAGCTTTGTGTCTTTGGACAATTTACACAAGCTGTCTGTACCTCAGCTTTCCCATCTGTAAAATGGGAAAAATCATAGTGGCTGCTTTATAGGACTACCAAGAAGAGTAAGTGAGCTGTTGCAGGCAAAGTGCTTAGCAGGGCCTGTTACATACTAAGCAATACATGTCTGCTATCCAATCCTACCATCACCATCGTCATCTTCATGAGCCCTCCTGACTGTCAAAGCTCTATCCCTGTGATGTGAGAAATGCTGCTGTTATGACTACTGACCAAGGCGAGCATCAAACCATATAGAAATCAGAGAATCTTCTATTCCCTCCATTAATCATCTCCTGATCCAAAACGCTAACACAATCTCACATTATTATAAATAATCACATCTTTGCAGTCATAAGAAAGATAATCTCGGCAGCTAAGCTTCTTCATATATTTTCCCTTTAATTTTCTTTCAAAACTCCAAAGTTCATTCAAATCTGGTATATCAGTCTGCTCTGTTCAAGTTAGAAAATAAAATTACACAACATACATTTCATTTCCTGGAATAATAATTTTATACACATAAAATTAATGCAAGTGTTTTATGTATATTAGAAATGGTGCTACCAATATCAGAGAAGTCATATTAATTTTCTGTGTTTTTAGCTGATTTAGAGAATACCACAATATTTTTATAGCTAAATTCATTTGTGCATCACCTGATTCTTCAGTTGGTTAAGTGTTTGTCTCAAACTGTCTGTTGTCATTTGGTTACTTTTAAAAAACTCAGCCACTGCTGTATTCAAAATTATTTTGTAATCATCTTTGTTTACTTCTTGTAGGCAGGCAAGGTGTTGCAGACAGGCATCATAATTTCCAGCCTAAAAGAGACAGACAAAATTACTTGTTACCTTTACGACTAGACATTCATTTCCAAATGTTTCATTGTTTTTATTTGGAAAACTCTTTACAAAGGCATACCTAATTCCCCAAATATACTAATTAAAGTCACTAAATGAAGCAATATTCACGTCAACTAAAAAACTGGGATATGTCAATTATATCTCGCTACAGCTAGAAATTATATTTATTTCCTAAGACGCTCTAACACCAATATGTGTATAAGACATACATGGACACGCAAGTATATTGTATACCTATATGTGTATGTATAAAACCCACATGACATATTCACAAACATATATATGTGTACAGGCGCATACTGCTAGAATGGTTTAATAGTTGAATAGCCAGGAAAGGTAATATATTTATTCAAAATTTTAATTTCTAGTAAATATGCTCTGAATATCCAAGTATCAAATTCTTTTGCTTACATGTATGTAACCTGATAGTCAAATAAGGTTTTCTTTCATATCGCTTAGTGTCAGAAAAGTTCAAGGTGTGACTAGAAATTTTTGGGGTTACATTTGAAAGAACATTCAAGAAAGAGAACTGAACAGGGGCGCCTGGGTGGCTTAGTCGGTTAAGCTTCTGACTTTCACTTAGGTCATGATCTCGCGGTTCGTGGGTTTGAGCCCCGCGTCGGGCTCTGTGCTGACTGCCAGCTCAGAGCCTGGAGCCTATTTTGGAGTCTGTGATTCCCTCTCTCTCTGACCCTCCCCTGCTCACGCTGTCTCTCTCTCTCTCTCTCTTCTAGAAATAAAAAAATAAAATTTAAAAAAATTAAAAAAAATTAATGAG
The DNA here is from genome assembly GCF_003009895.1 of Hyaena hyaena. Lineage (NCBI taxonomy): Eukaryota > Metazoa > Chordata > Mammalia > Carnivora > Hyaenidae > Hyaena > Hyaena hyaena. The sequence continues at coordinate 221,129 of NW_024081093.1, read as the reverse complement.
ACTGAACAAAGCAGTGAACTGAAAAAGCTGATCCACATAATTACAAATCTAAGTTTAAAAGACTTAAAAAAAAAATAACACTGTAAGAGTTAACACGTTTATGAAACACCAAAACTTTGGAATGACTCAAATTAGTCCCATTCCTTTTACCATATTTAACTCCAATTTTTAAAATTTTAGAACAAAATCTACTCTCTAAACTTAATTCTTGAATTATTACTGAACAAAAATTATAAATTTAGAAATTCATCATGAAAAGGTTCATCTTTGACAGATCCTAAAGGTGGGGCCCGAAAGGAAGGGTGCTTACTGTGAAAGCCTGGAAAGCGCTGGCGGACAGCTCCTTCTCCTGGTCTGTGATCCCAGACGGCTGACTTGTTCCTTCATGTTTCTCGGCTCCCTGATCTGCAAGCACACAAGTTTTGCAGTTCTTTACAAATAAAGTTGTACAGGGGCGCCTGGGTGGCTCAGTCAGCTAGCTGAGCGTCTGACTTCAGGTCGTGATCTAACGGTTCGTGGGTTCGAGCCCTGCGTTGGGCTCTGTGCTGACAGCTCAGAGCCTGGAGCCGGCTTCCCATTCTGTGTCTCCCTCTCTCTTTCTGCCCCTCCTCTGTGCACTCTCTGTCTCTCTCTCAAAAGTAAAATAAAACATTTGGAAAAATAAAAAAATAAAAAGTAAAGTTATACAGTTGTACAGTGAGTTTGTACAGTTTTCTTCTTGCCTTCTTCCTCATGAAGTTGCTATGATTAGGGCTCTCTCAATTACAATGACTTATGAGTGCTCTATGGGAGTCAAGAAGCCACTCCTGCAAAAACTTAAAGATATGTTTCCCTTAGCCATGGTCAAGCACGATGAAAACCTACCGTCACTTACGGAAGGATCACAGCTCTGTCCATCAGGACTAAGAATGTTGTGTTCACTTAAAAGATTAGATTCCCTCCCCCCCCCCCCCCCCCAGAATATATACCAAATTCCCACATATTCAAGGAACTGTGCCAGGCTCTGGAGACACAAGAAGATTATAAATACGTACACAATACCTTCAAAAAATTTATAATCCATCTGGAACATTCTACACTAAGAAACAAACCTGAGCTTTTGATTTATTTAAAGGGAAGAACAGGCAACAAAGTTATAAAAGTTACTAGAATAAATACTTCCTGGTAAGCACATCTACAGGGCCCTCCCCTCCCCCCCAAAGCAGCATCCAGTGCATCAAGGGACCACAAAAAATGTTAAATCCTTTAAATCTGTATTTAAACAGGTTTCAAAATCTTTCAGCCCTTTTCACATTTATTCAATGCCATAACAATATTTAAGGCACTGGGAATGGCAAGGAAAGTGAGTGCCCTGAAAGCTACAGCCAGCTGTAAAGCTATGGATTATTTTAACTTCATTTAATCTCAAATTAATCACGACATTTCTTGCTTTGTCCTGAAGTACTGAACTCTAAATACAAGTTGTACTTAATCAAGATCAGTCTTTAGAAACAGTCTTTTACAATTTACGAATATTTTCTCACCTAGAACACTTTCTCTTGGTTTAAAAAAAAAAAAGAAAAAAAGCCCACCAGGACACCTGGGGGGCTCAATCAGTTAAGGGTCTGATTTTGGCTAAGGTCATGGGCACACGGTTCCTGGGTTACAGCAGCAGGTTGGGCTCTGCTCCGAGCGTGGAGCCTGCTTCCGTTCTGTCTGTCTGTCTCTCTCTGCCCTTTCCCTGCTTGCACTATCTCTCTTTTTCTCAAATAAGTAACATTAAAAAAAAGACATTCTCCTACATAACAAAAATAAAATGGTCACACTAAGAAAAGCAACAATAACTCAATAATATCATATAACAATTCCCCTGATTGTTTTAAGAAATGTCTTATAACTTTACTTTTCGTTCCCACCCCAGGTACCAATCAAGGCTCACATAGTCCCCTTAGTTAAATAGCTTTTGTTTCTTTTACTCCAGAGCACTTCCTCACCTTTCGCTGCTCATCAAGTCACTATCTGTTTTAGAGTCTAAGCTGGGGCACCTGAATAGCTCAGCCGGTTAAGCCTCCCGCTCTAGGTTTTGGCTCAGGTCATGATTTCATGGGTAGTGAGATGAAGCCCCAAGTCAGGCTCCAAGCTGACAGCACGGAGCCTGCCTGGGATTCTCTCTCTCTCCTTTTCTCTCTGCCCCTCCCCCTGCTCATGTGTGCGCACTCTCTCTCAAAATAAATAAATAAACAAAACATAGAGAGTCTAAGGTAGTTACCTTGTAGAGCATTCCATATTCTGGGTTTATCTGATTGTTTCCTCATGCACTTAGTCTAACATTTATGGCAAGAATATTACATGTCTGATATGAACAGTAGTCATTTTTAATAGGAAGTTTTTTTAGAGAGAGAGAGAGAATGAATGGGGGGCAGGGAGGGAAGGAGCATCCCAAGCAGGCCTCACACCCCAGCACAGAACCTGATGCGAGGCTCCATCTCCCATCATGAGATCATGAGCTGAGCTGAGATCAAGAGTCAGACAACTTAACCAGCTGAGCCACCCAGGTGCCCTAATATTTTAATTTTGTTTTAAAAATCTGCCTTTTGTTTTTAAAAAAATGTTTTAACATTTATTCATTTTTAAGAGTGAGAGAAACAGAGCATGAGAGAGGGAGAGGCAGAGAGAGAAAGACAGAATCCGAGGCAGGCTCAGGCTCCTAGCTGTCAGCACAGAGCCAGATGCGGAGCTCGAACTCCCAGACTGCGAGATCATGACTTGAGCTGAAGTTGGATGCTGAACCGACTGAGCCACACAGGCCTTTTGTTTGAAAAAGGTGACTTTTATATTCTCAAAGAATATTCTGGCTTTTTTCAGTTAACCCACCAACAAAAGCCCCACACACATTAACAGAATACCAACAGAAAGAAATAGGACCACGTATGGTCCTATTTATGACTCTGAATAAAGAATTCTTTAGACTATCAAGTCTCACGATGTACGAATTTATACAAGAGGTTTTATTGTTGTTTTTTTTTTAATATAGAATTGTTGCTTCAGCCTGGAACCTAAAGACCTCCAAGGCTTGAACCCAGGTTAAAAAAAAAAATGGGGATAAGAAAAGCCTCTTTGGAGTTACTGGGAGGCTTCACGAAGAACGAATGTGAAGCGACAAGAACGTATCGGGCAGAGTGCGTCCCCTTGTGCGGCAGCGCAGGCTTGGGTATTTCAACGTACACATGGGACCAGGTAGCACAGGGGGCAGAGGGAATATGTGGACCTGAAATAAGGCCAAAACCTAGTGCCACCTCTGAAGTGAAACAGCTGATTCAGAAGTGGAACTAGGGCAAATGTCACTTCTCCTATTTGCTAAAATGAGCATCTGTATTAGATGGCTTTGGGGTGCCCTCCAACTCAGAAGTTCAGTAACCCCAAACAAGCTTCTATGAAGAAGTGGGGGTGTTTGTTCACAAGGCAACACAATCCAACTAAGGCAGCAATGGAAGACAATCTGCACATGGGGGGACACAGGTCACCTCGCCCCCCGAACATACTAGTCAACAACTCCTAGAAGCACGATAGTAATTGCCATCACCCCAAGGCCTCCAGAAGACGTGGTTCACTCCTTAACCTCCACCATGAAGCACATACAATCCTTGCCTGGGAGTTATTATTATTATTTTTTAACTGATAGTCTGGCTTGTATATAATAAATTCAGGCCATACATCCAATTAATAAATGCTGAGAGACCATCTGGGTCGAGCATCATTCTAAGTGCAAGGGATCTAAACATGAACCACACAGACAAGGCTCCAGCACTTGTGAAACTCAGTCCTTGGGGAGAGAAGATACAAATACAGGGTTCTGGGTGTGAATAATGCTATGGCAATAACGGGGCAGCGGGGGGCTGTGAGAGGGAGTGGAGACGGAAAGGGAGTTTGGACCTGACTCAGAAGTCACGTACGAGAAGTCCTCAGGAAACAGGGCTCCAAATGTAAGCTGCTCGCGGCCTGGAAGCGACCACCATTCCTTCCAGCCCCCACTACACCAAGTCCCAGCCTGAGATCCTATTCGCGCCTCCGTTCTGTGGCACCTGCCGTTTCTCCCTAGTCACAATGACAACAGAGCTAATGTGTACCGAGAGCTCCCAAGGTGCATGGGTAGCACCTCAAATAGAGAACTCATTTAATCTGCAAAGCAGTCTTCCAGGAGGGGCAGATTCTGGGTGTGTGAGGCATTAAACTACGTACATGCATGATGGGGGCTTTTATTTTTTTTGGGGGGGGGTTAACGTTCCAAACACGTATAGAAATATAAAATGCTTCATGAATGTGCCTGTCATCCTGCACAGGGCACGGGGGAGGGGGGTGCTCATCTCCGCGTGTTCCTATTTTAGTGTGTGTTCTGGCGAAGCAAACAGGATGGTGGGCATTTCTGACAGCCACCTAGAAACCTACATTCCAGGAGCACTGCAAAGGGCCAGTCCTCCGCAAAGCCAACTCTGGGAGCCCCGGCCTGGCGCACGTTGGCCGTCGATAAAGATTCCCAACCTCAACCTCTCAAAAGGGCACCACGGTGCAATGACATACAAGCCTTGGAATCAGTCCCGTCTTCAGCCTGGCCTCCAGCAGGCCATCTAACTCTCTGCTCAGAGATGCTAAATAAATATTAGCTCTCTTACCCTTTCCTTTTGACAAAACTAACCATTCTGGCAGTTTTAAAAATATACATGTATGTATTTATTTCAGCCCTCTAAACATACAGCGAAGAGTGGAAATAGCTGCAGCAGGACTTGATCACGGAAGAGCTCTCAGCTCGCTGCGAAACCCCTAGTAGACTGCACACTTTTGAGAATCGCCACGTAACACCAAGAACAAAATATAACCTGTGCTTAAGTGTGCTGATCTAGGCTTAGATCTGCTGCACAGAAGAAAAGAAAAGGCACTCTGGTACTGGGATCTTTCAGAAGTGTTACTTCTGAAACAGACAGCAGATCAAGGGCGCCTGGCTGCCTCCGTCGGAACAGTGTGCAGCTCGTGATCTCAGGGCCGGGAGTCTGAGCCCAACAATGGGTGTAGAGGTTACTTATATAAAACTTGAAAAAATATATAAAATAAAATGGAAAAAAGAAGTTAGAGATAAATTAGTATTTCAGCACACAGATAAGTAAGAATTGAGCCGTAATGGGTGAAGGAAAGCTAACAGTTTTTTGGAGAAAATTTAAAAGGACACTAATGTTGTTAAACAGTTTCTTCTTTAGAAAGCCAGTGACAATGAGTTATTGTTAACCCAACTGTTTACACAATACACCTGTTTTATAGAACTTTCAGGGACACGATAACAGTAAAGACCTATTACTTTTAATGTTTATTTTTGAGAGGGAGACAGAGACACAGAGAGTGAGCAGGGGAGGGGGAGAGAGAGAGGGAGACACAGAATCTGAAGCAGGCTCCAGGCTGTCAGCACAGAGCCTGATGCAGGGCTCGAACCCACGAACCGTGAGATCATGACCTCAGCTGAAGCTGGATGCTTAACCAACTGAGCCACCCAGGCGCCCCTGTGATCAAGTTCTTAAAACCTACGTTATTTGTAACTGCAGAGTCCTTACTGGAAAGAGTCTGCACATAATTCCACAATATGTCTTTGTTTGTCCAAAAGTAGTCTCCGTTGCCAACCGTGAGAGTGTACGGCCGCTCATCCAGAAGCCTGGGCTTCCTCCTACTCTGGTCTAACGAACACGGCTGACCTTCCAGGTGTGTAGAGCTCTTGGACCCACACACCTTGATGCCCTTTAAGCCGATAGGCTTCATTCTGAACCAAATAGCTGCCTTTAGGTCTGAACTCAGCAGGAAAGAAACACATTGCTTTTTCAAAACTGAAAAATGTCGGTTGACTGAGCGCACAGGTACATTCCAGTACAGAATGTTAGCAAGTCAAATCTGCCTGGGTGGGGGGGACCTTCCGCACAAGCTATGCTTTTCAGAGCATAGGGCCAATGATTTCCCAGAAAGGACATTTTCTCCCGAGGAAAAAAGAATGTTAAGTCCTAAGGAAACCCAGCGCTCACAAAATAGCGCTGATGCCTCCGTGAAGGCAAGTTTTAAAAAAGAAGGATGCCGTCTAAAAGAAAAATAATTCTGGTCTGCCAGAGTCACCGTAAAGTTCACACACCCCACATGTGGTTTTCCATCACTTGGACAAGTGTCTCTGGTTTATCAAAACCCTGCATGTAACAGCTGCTTACTACACAGCGCAGAGAAGTACTACGTGAGCAGCACTGCCTCAGCCCTGAGCACTCTGCCCAGCACTACAGAAATGAAGGAAGATAATATCAGTAACAACATGCTTGGGGAAGACAGACAAAGTAGATCTCTACCACTGCTGTGTGTTTTGCATTCTTTTTTTTAAGATTTTATTTTATTTAAAAAATTTTTTTCTTACTGTTTATTATTTTTGAGAGAGAGACATAGCACAAGCAGGGGAGGGGCAGAGAGAGAGGGAGACACAGAATCTGAAGCAGGCTCCAGGCTCTGAGCTGTCAGCACAGAGCCTGATGCTGGACTTGAACCCACAACCCAGGTGATCATGACCTGAACCGAAGTCGGATGTTTAACCAACTGAGCCACCCAGGCGCCACAAGATTTTATTTTTAAGTAATGTTTACACCCAACCTGGGCCTCGAACTCACAACCCTGAGATCAAGAGCTACATGCTCCACTGACTGAGCCAGCCAGATGCCCCTGCTGAGGTATATTTTTATTTTCATATCTGAGAGTAGTATTTGTTTTTGAGAGTAGTTTTTATGTACAGAAAAGATACTTACGCGTTTTTAATTATTAATACTTGACTTATTAATGCTACAAATTCAGAAATCTAGATTTTCCTCAAACTTTTATATTCAACTTAGACTTTTCTAAGATTTTTTAATAATTTTTTTAAGTTTATTTTGAGAGAGAGAGAGAGAGAGAGAGAGAGCACAAGCAGGGGAGGGGCAGAGAGAGAATCCCAAGCAAACTCTGCAAGGCCAGCGCAGAGTCCGACATGGGGCTCGAACTCACGAAACTGAGATCATGACCTGAGCTGAAATCAAGAGTTGGACGCTTAACCAACTGAACCACCCAGATGCCCTTCAGATTTAATTTTTAAGTAATCTCTACACCCAATGTGGGGCTCAAAATCACTACTCTGAGATCAATAGTCTCATGCTCTCCGACTAAGCCAGCCAGGAGCCCCCCAATTTGGGTGTTCTATTTGGAGTTTTAATTTTAAAGGGCTGTGATGAATGTTTGATCTCCTTTACAAAGTTAAACACCTTCAGACATAAAATTTTAACTACTTTAAGTAACTTAAAACAATCAATTTTAAGTACAGTAGACTTAAAAAGATAATTTTCTGAGAACTTCAATCTAAAAAAATTAAACTTATAAAAATAGTGACTCAGACACTCTTTAACGTCCATCCAATAATATAGTTAAAGTTTCAACATAAGTTACGAGTATAAATCAACTATTCACTCAATTATACATTTAAAATTGGAGGGGCACCTGGTTGGCTCAGTTGGTTAAGTATCCAACTCTTGATTTCGGCTTAGGTCATGATCTCATGGTTTGTGAGACCAAGCCCCACGCTGGGCTCTGTGCTGACAGCATGGAGTCTACTTGAGATTCTCTGTCTCTCTCTCTGCTCCTCCCCTGCTCACGCACTCCCTCTCTCAAAATAAACAAATTAATTTAAAAAAAAAAGGAATCCTAAGACCAATATATTACTCCAAATTCCTAAACATTAACACTTAAAACATGGAATGTAGGTCACTATTACATCAGCTCCTTATCCTGAAAACTAATAAGGGGAAAAGATGAATTTTCAAGTTTTTAACATTTAACATGCCTTTCTGGCAGAATTATAGTTCATCCCCAGTGAGTATGGGAGAGCTGTTCTTCACAGAGTATCAGCAAACACACGTAAGCAGTAACAGACTGGAAACAGCACCCATTTGCAAACCCCCAAAAAGTAAGTGCTCGTCAAAGGTGGACTTTAGCATTATTCCAATCACTACCCATCAGACTACTTCCAACTGCACCTGGGAAAAGATGTTCCTGTCACTGCTTTAACAAACTGACCACACTTAGCATCGCTGATGGTGGACAAACGGAAATTGACATTATGTACTTTATATAAAGTATACAGAATCACTTAAAAAGTATCTTGCAAATACGGTAAATCTAAATCTACTCAAGCCTGAGAAGAAACTTTCAGTCCATAGAAAATACAGAAGGCCCTAATTAAAGGATACGAGGAAGAAGCAATCAGACAAATCCAGAATGTGGGGTATTATACAAGACGACTGACTTAGTCTCTTCAAAATATCACCATCATACGACAAAACAAAACAAAAAGGGAAATACTGGGAATTAAGACACTGAAGAGACTTAAAAAATATGTGTGAACCTTGACTGGATCTTAGTTTGAAAAACACAGCTGTTTTTTTTTTTAACTGAAGCTTAATTAACATACTATTTTATTAGCTTCAGGTGTACAACACATTGATTCTACATTAACTCTCTAATACTGGGTGCCCATCACACTAAGTGCAGTCGCCGTACGTTATTATGGTATTGTTGACTCTAATCCCTTTGCTGTACTTTTCATCTTTTTGACTTACTATTAACTCTTAACTGACACTTAGTCAAATAAGTACAGCTTACTTTTGGGAAATTTAATATATTCAAATAGTAATTTTCTAAAGTATGACAATGGCTATCTAGGTGAAAAGACTTATTTAAAAAAATGCATGGTGAAATATTTAGAGATGAAGTGTCTGTAACTATTTAGAAATATTCAACATTAGGGTGCCTGGGTGGCTCAGTCGGTTGAGTGTCCAACTTTTGATTTCAGCTCAGGTCACAAGATTGAGCCCTGCATCTGGCACTTGCTTACAACAATGAGCCTGCTGGGGGTTCCCTCTCTCCTCTCACTGCCCCTCCAGACTCAGGTTCTCTCTCAACACAAATAAACTTAAAAACAAAATAAATATTCAACATTAAAAGCTGTAGCTAGATAAAGAAGAAGTAACTATGGCAAAATGTAACAATTGTTACACGAGGTGGTGGGCATATGGATACTCATCTTTTCTGTTTTTTGGATGTTTAAAATCACTTGTAATACAAAGCTGAAAAAAAATCCAAATATGCAGATTCCTTACTGGACCCCAAAGAAAACAAATGGCAGGACAGCACCGCATAGCTTATTGCCTCATCTGCACCTATGTCTTATTATTTTTTAGTTTTAGACAAAGAGAGAAAGCATGTGAGCAGGGTGCAGGGGCAGAGGGAGAAAAGAGAGAATCTTAACCCATGACCCTAGGATCATGACCTGAGCCAAAATCAAGAGTTGGACGCTCAAATGACTGAGCCACATATATATTTTTAAGTCAGTGTAAGCTTGGGTAGGCACAGAAAAGCCTGGAAGAACACACAAACTCAGTATTAGCTACCTAGAGACAGAAATTGGGTACAGGGCAATAGTGGATTTAATACTTCTTTACCTTATATATTTAATGATAATAACAATAATCAGTTTGGGTGTCTTTAATAAAATAAAAATAGCCTTGTCTTAAAATCTTCCCATTTGTTTGTTCTCATCATTTTTATGGCCCGCCTGGCTTATAATCTCAAAGCCACCATTAAGTGCTCCTCTCCTGGATTCATATTACCCATCAGGCCCTAGCTGTCTTCTACTCATATTATCATCAATCTGGACAGATCGATCACCCGTGTTTCTCTGTCACGTGGACTATCCTGAAGTGTAGTTTCTCCGTGCAACCTCCCAGAGAGCCCCACACGCAGTGGCTGCTCCTCTGAGCTCAGGGCGGGCCAGGGGCCAGGCATGAGATGTACTACTCCTTCCTTCACCTTCCTTCCTTCTCTCCACTTCCGCTACTGAGTCTGCACCTTCATAACTGCTCTTTAACTGGGTTCTGCTTCTCAAAGGACATGAGCGAAAACATACACCTCACCTCAGTTATACGCACGAGTGCCAACCCTGGGAGGGGAGTAAATTAAAATGCTCTTGGAAGGTAGAGGGCACCTGGCGGGCACAGTTGGTACAACATGTGACTCTTGATCTCGGGGTTCTCTCAGTTCGAGCCCCACGCTGGGCATAGAGATTACTTAAAAATAAAATCTTAAGGGCTCCTGGGTGGCTCAGTTGGTTAAGTGTCTGAATTCTGCTCAGGTCATGATCTCAAAGTCTGTGAGTTCAAGCCCTGCGTGGGGGTCTGTGCTATCAGCTCAGAGCCTGGAGCCTGCTTCAGATTCTCTGTTTCCCTCTATCCCTGCTCCTCCCCCACTCATGCTCTGTCTCTCAAAAATAAACATTAAAACAAAAAAATTTTTTAAATAAAAAATTTAAAAATAAAATAAAAATAAAATCTTAAAAAAAATTTTTAATGTTTATTTTTGAGAGAGCGAGAGACAGAGTGTGAGCAGGGGAGGGGCAGAGAGAGGGAGACACAGAACCCGAAGCAGGCTCCAGGCCTGAGTCGGGGCGTGAACTCACCAACCATGAGATCGTGACCTGAGCTGAAGCCAGACGCTTAACTGACTGAGCCGCCCAGGCGCCCCACCCCCAAAAATAAAATCTTAAAAAAGGAAAAAATTAGTTGGGAAACTGTTAGGACCCCCATTTTACCAACAAGAAATTGAGGTTCAACCAAGGAGTAAGGTGCTCACCTACTATACCCACAGCCACAAACTCTGCTGGTTTTACTTCTTATGCTTCTCCCGTCTGCCCCTCCTCACCATCCTACTGCTTACCCCAAAGCACCATCAGCCCACATTAAAAAAAATCAGGGCCTGCAAAGATCTCTTGTTAACCCTTTGCTAATGCTGACACATCCTATTATCATTCTCATTCTACACAGAGGAAGGCTGAGGCTCAACAAAGGGTAAAATATGCCTGACACAATGCCAAGGAGTAGAGCGAGGATGAGCCCAGGCTGTCCGGTTCCAAGTGCCACGCGTCTACCTCTTCATTGGTTCTTACCCAGCTCAGTAAACGCACAAATCAGGCCCCGCAATGCTCTTGCTGAACTCTCCCGAAGGCTTCCCGTTAGAAGGAACTCGAACTGACCTACGTCAGCCCCTGCCACACTTGGTTTCACCTCTCGCCGTGTTCCTTTGGTCGCTGTGCTGTAAATACTCATCCAGGATCCCGCTGTTCTAGGCACCGGAGGGAAGAGCAAAGCTAACGCAGAGCCTTCCTCAAGGCGCTTATGCTCAAGGAGTCTTCTCACCATCTTTAAGCACTTTTCAAGGGGTCTGTCTGTACATGTGCGTACCTGAATCACTCCCCCCCCCCTCCCCGCCCCACGGCTGGCTCTTTATACCGAGGGTCTCTGTTCAAATGTTACCTCTAAGAGACCACTTCCTTTTCGAAACCAATCCATTCCCAACAGGGTCCTTGCTCTCAGCTACCCTCTGTCCTCTTACTCACTTCCTTTTCTTCACACTATTTATCCCAACTTAAAATCACAATTAGTTTTTATTCAGTTTACATGTTGGCCTTTCATACTATAAGTTCCATGATCACAGAGATTACGTTAGCCCCTGGCAAAGCAGACCATGGGTAAACACGTACTGAGTAAATCAATATCACAACACTAGCCGGTTTTAGCTATTCTCTGGTCTTCGAGTCTCGTTTCACTGAAATCTACCCCTCCCAAGCTGTGATCAGGTCACTTTCTTAAATGCTTTCATGCGTCTCTCTTCCCACCTAATTAAGAAAGAACACACAGGGCCCTCCGTGACAAGGGCCCTGAGCTCAGAGATGAAGCAGCATATAAACTAGACCATGAGGGGCGCTGAGGGGAGGGGAGGTTCAGTCGGTTACGCATCTGACTCTTGACCTTGGCTCAGGTCATGGTCTCACGGTTGGTGATTTGAGCCCCTCATCACATGGGCTCTGTGCTGACAGTGCAGAGCCTGCTTGGGATTCTCTCTCTCTCCCCCCTGTTCAGGCTCTCTCTCTCTCTCTCTCTCTAAAAATAAGTAAACTTAAAAAAAAAAAAAACTTGTTACTAATATTTAAAAATACAAAATAGACTGTGAACGAGGAGACTGTTTACCAAGGAAAAACGAAGGCGTTACCACTCAGCAGCTCAAAAGCACAATGCTTTCCAGGAGAGTCACTTCTGGTGTGAGGGCCTCGGTGTGTGGAAACAGAAACATCAGCTGGAACCACACGGTGAAGTTTCACCGACGACATTAAGGAACGAGGATCTGACGCACACAAGACGGTACCATCTTAGAAAGTTTATAGACACGGGAATGGTACACTCCACTTAGTGTTTTAGAAATAAAAAGACAACAGTGAGAAGAACAGACTGGACAGGAAGAGAAACAGACACCCGTCAGAAGGCTGCCTGATGTGAGACAGACCGCAGTCCGAGGCACAGGCTAGGACCACAGCGGGGCAGACGGGGACGGAAAGGAGGAGGTCAGGTTCAAAGAGACCACACTCAACACTCTGCTCGATACAAATGTAACGTTACCTGGGCAAGAAGTTTCCTACACTGTGGCTATGAGCTTCCACCAAAGACACAGCCCCAGATCACTCCTTATTCCTCCGCAGCCTCGTACACGTCACCAGACGGAGGCGCCACTCTACTAGGTCTGTCTCTTACAGACTAAGCGGTGCCCCTTGAAGGCAGGGAGGGTGTCATAGCCATATCTTCAGCATCCAAGACTGTGCCTGGTACTCAGTCTCTGTGAGTGAGTGAAGGAGCAAGTACGATACTTTACGACTAATGCAGGACTTGAAAACTAGACAGGCTTTGGGCCCAAAAGGGCCATTCCAGGCAAGCGCAATGATATGGGCAAGAAGGGACGGTAAACCTGGGAAAGAGAAACACCGCCTTCAATCAAGAAGGGACGATGCTGGGGCGCCTGGGTGGCTTAGTCGGTTAAGCGTCCGACTTTCGCTTAGGTCATGATCTCGCGGTTTGTGGGTTCGAGCCCCGCGTCGGACTCTGTGCTGACTGCCAGCTCGGAGCCTGGAGCCTGTTTCAGTCTGTGACTCCCTCTCTGATCCTCCCCTGCTCACGCTGTCTCTCTCTCCTAGAAATAAATTAAAAAAAAAAAAAAGAAAAAAGAAAAAAGAAGGGACGATGTTGTCCCCTTGGTCCAGCCTTGGACAAGCCATGCTTATCTCTGGCCTGGAACATTCTCCCTGTCCATCCTACCCCATTCTATGAGGTCACCCCTTCATTTCATGAGGGTTTCTGCTCAAATACCACCTTGCCAGAAGCTTCCTGGGACCCGCCCACCTAAAATCCTATAGCACACTCTGCATTCCTCGCTTTGTAAACTTTTCCTCTACTGTTTTTCCTCTCAGCAGGTTGAAGAGATCTTTTAACAATTTTCCTATATTAGGATCGGCTCACTTTAATTTCAAATCAAGTCCGTCCGTTAGTTATTGAGATCAAAACCCACAGAATACGGGAGATGGGCTGTTTACAGTGAAATCCGAAGAGAAGACAAAGTGCTGCCCCTTCTAAGACCTGTCACTGCAGTTCCTCCAATACACCTGGAAGCCACAGAGAGCCGGACACCCGGCGGACGGCCCCAGAGGCAGGCAGGTAAGGACTGTACACCCCTTAATGGTGAAGGCTCGAGGAATGGGGCACCAATCCAGAAGGAAAATAATCGGAATTCAACTAAGTTAACCTTGAGGAACTCGGGGGAAATGGGTTCTGAACGGAAGGTATTAGCACAGAACGAAGAGACACACTTTAGTTTTATGCCTCTTTAAACAAATGGTTTCCACAAAGCTCATTTCGTAGGACACCGCCGACCAGACGCAGGCTCATGTGGGCGAAAGAGCGCAGGGGAGTCCTGCCCGAGCCTGGGGACACGCGCAGCCGTGTGCTCCGGGCTGCACGCTCCGTGCCCACGGGAAGACCGAAAAGCCAGTGAACTGGCTGCACAAATTCAAGCCAGATATTCTGGCGAGCGGGGCAAAGGCGGTCGGTGCGGCTACACTGCACTCAGGTAAAAAACAAAACAAAACAACAACTACGGGACCTGGGGCCCCAAGACTCACATCTGGGACGGCCGAGGAACAGGATGGGGGAGAGGAATGCACACGCAAATTAAAGTCACCCTCGGGTCCCCACCCCTAGTCTCCACCTACTCAGCGTCGGGGTCCGCCCGCTTCAGCGCACCGGGCGCGGGCGCCTCACCTGCAGGCTTGTCTGCGGCCATCTTCCCGCCCCAGCTCGGGTTCTACCCCCAGGTGGTGTCGCCTCGACTCCGGATGCCGAGCTGGCCACGGTCCCGGACCTCGGAGAACGACTCTGCGCCCACCGCGGCTCAGGGCCCCTGAGTTCCGGCCTGGGGAGTGGGCAGACGGCGGGCTGAGGAAGTGACGAAGACTACTTCGCGTCGTCTAGCAACCGGAGACAGCGTCTCCAGCCTCCCGCCAGACCCGACTTCCGCTCCGCGACAGCCCCGTACACACTACTTCCGGGAGCCGCCGCCCGTGTGGGAACGGCGGCCAGCCCCGTCCCACGCCGGCCAGCCCCGTCCCACGCCGGCGTCCCTCTGCGCGCCCCGCCCCCGGCGGCCTGCGCGTGCGCGTGCGTCCGTGCGCGCCCGACCGGAAGTGCGCTCACTTGGAGCTGTGGGCGTGAGGTGGGTTTGCCGGTTGCAATTTGGCGCGAGTGATGCTTGCTTCTCGTTATTAAAATACCCAAATGTGGGGGCTTTCCTCTCGCAATTTACGCAAAGTAGGAATAACACCTGACCCCTGTGTGCTAAGCGTTCAGCCTTGCACTTGGCCTGTACCCTCTCCCTGATTTCTCACAATAATGTTGTAGTTGTCTTTAAAAACAAACCATTTTAGAAGAGTTTGAGCTTTACAAAGAATTGCAAAGACGATACATAGAGTTCTTGTGTACACCTGACGTAGCTTCCCCTGTCGTGAGCATCTTAAATTTTGAAATAAATCACCATGGTACGTCCGTCACAGCTAAGAAACCACTGTGATTGGTGCATTACTATATATTTATCAATTTCACCCGTTTCCCCCCATGTCTCTTTGCTGTGCCAGTATCCTGTCAAAGACACCACATTATACATATTCATTATGTCTTTAAAAAAAAAAACATTAGGTATCTTTTTAAAAAATTTTTTTAAATGTTTATTTTTTTAAAGGTTTTTTTAATTTTTTTGAATGTTTTATTTATTTCAGAGAGAGAGAGAGAGACAGCGTGAGCACGGGAGGGTCAGAGAGAGAGGGAGTCACAGAATCCGAAGCAGCTGCAGGCTCTGAGCTGGCAGTCAGCATAGAGCCCGCCGGGGGCTCGAACCCACGAACCGTGAGATCATGACCTGAGCCAAAATCGGACGCCTAACCGACTGAGCCCCGCAGGCGCCCCTCATTATGTCTTCTTAGCCCATTCTTGACTGATAGTTTTTCAGATTTTTCTTGTTCTTGCCAATTTTGACAGATTTACGGAGCACTGGTCAGGATTTTTGAAGAATGCACTTTGATCTGGGTTTTCCAATATTTTGTTCACGGTTATGAAGCTTGCACCAAGACACCCTTCTTGTCAATTCAAAACATTAGTGGTCATATTGATGAAGTTTGGGGGCCATGGTGGAGTCTGGAGCCGATGGCAAGAAAGAATTCCTGAAGACGTCTTGGGTGCAACAAGGTGATTTTAATAAAACATGGGGACCCGTAGGCAGAGAGAGCTGCCCTGGGGTTGTGACAGGTGACTGATTCTATATCCTCAGGTTGGGAGGGGATTAGGGAGAGAGTAGGTGTCTAAGGAATTTTGGAAGGAAGGTTTCCAGAGGCTAGGTGCTGTTAGAAAAACACCATTTATTACCGTTGAGTAAACCTCAGTCATGAGACCTTTCAGATGTATATCAGGAGGCCATAAGCTCAGAGTATGATTGCCAGCATCTATCTTGGGGGAGTTGAGATAAAGGAAGTTTCCAAAGGAATTTTTGTACCTTAAAGTAGACTTACAGGTTCCTGGGGGGTCAGATAATGTTAAGCCAAGATTCCTTTTTGCCCCCAGCAAAGGGTCATCACGGAGGCAGCTGAGCTTCTAGAGGGAGGTCGCTCTGTTGGTCTCAAGGACTTGTCACGGGCTGTAGGCGGTAAGGGAATTTAATGTTTCGTTTGCCTTAGTTTCCCACGTTACCACAGCAAGCACTTAAACCCCTTTCCTTTGTTTCTGGGTAGCCAGGAGTGTCCAAGAAATATCATACATATTCCACTTGGGGGAGGGGGCCGGGGGGGGAGCTGTTAGCCTGCAATTTGCCCTCAGTTTGCCTTATGCTCCCTGATAAAGACGGTACCCAGGCGTGGCTGGACCAGCCAAGGAACACACAGGCTTCGGGCTCCAGGGATATGAATGCCTGCTTTATCATTCAAAGCCATTTGTGGGACAAGCAGTTAGTCAGCACTACCCTAGAGACAGATACAATCACCAAATCCACCTAGTGAAATCTTTTAACATAAAGAATAATCGTATTTCTTAGATTCCAAGTCTCTTGAAATGGAAAAGACCTCGAGGGGACTAGATAAAGTGGCACCAGGAGACCCACTAGTGTGACTTTATGGGCCTCCAATCAACAGGGCCTACCATTTCAGGACACCCCTGGCCCTGGTAGCTAGGACACAGCAGAGGAGTTACTCAGATCAGAGGGTTCAAAGCTCTCAGCAGAAGGGAGGAGGGGAAAGGACAGGAGCAGTGAAGGAATGTGATTGGATTTGCAGAAGCAGCAGTTCCAGCCAAGGAGACTGCCCAGCTGCGTGTTTCACCTGATAGCCCTTAGGTGAGCCAGTTTCAGCTGGACGGGAGCTGAGGATCTACACAGAAGGCCCCGAGTTGTCTTTTTTTAAGATTTTATTTTGGGGGCGCCTGGGTGGCTTAGTCGGTTAAGCGTCCGACTTTCGCTTAGGTCATGATCTCGTGGTTCGTGGGTTCGAGCCCCGCGTCGGGCTCTGTGCTGACTGCCAGCTCAGAGCCTGGAGCCTGTTTCAGAGTCTGTGACTCCCTTTCTCTCTGACCCTCCCCTGCTCACGCTGTCTCTCTCTCTCTCTCTCTCTCTCTCTCCTAGAAAAAAAAAAAAAAGTTAAAAAAAAAGTCACATGCTCTACCGTTTGAGCCAGCCAGGTGCCCCATTTTTTATTATTATTTCTGTCCCCCTGAGTTGTCTTGAAGTTACCTTTCCCTCATTATAATGCTAAGATCTCTTCCTACGGGTAGGGTTTTCTGCCATTTTTTGAACATGCCTATCTGCACTAGCATGTTAACATGGTAGGCATGCACAGTTGGGGCAAAGAGCCTCGGAGAGTATGTGTAAGTTCCTTAATGTAGATGCATTATGGTGCTCCCTGCCCCGCCCCCCCAATACAGTGAATAAAAACAGCCTGTACTAATCCCACGGGAAGACAGTGCTTTGAGAACTACTGGTCTCCCTCCACGTAACAAGTAATAAAAAGTTCTTTGCTTTCAATACTTCTTTGGGTGGTGTTCAAATTGATGCACTCCAAGGGCGGGCTGCGCCCCTTGAGTTCAGTTACAGCTAGACTAAGATGATGGGTTTTTAGGAGGAAAATCACAGAGGTGACTTGCCATTCTCATTGCATCCCATGAAGAGGACATGCTAGCAAAATGATGATGTTGACCTTGGTCACCTGGCTCACGTGGTGTCCACCAGGCTTCTCCACTGCAAAGTTACCTCCACACTCTACTCTTTGGAAGCAAGTTGTTAAGTGCAGTTCGACGCTCCACTTGGGAAGTGGAGGACAGTTGAAAACATCCTAGGGGCGCCTGCGTGGCTCGGTTGGTCGAGCGTCCAACTTTGGCTCAGGTCATGATCTCACATTTTGTGAGTTCGAGCTCCGCATTGGGCTCTGTGCAGACAGCTCAGAGCCTAGAGTCTGCTTCAGATTCTGTGTCTCCCTCTCTCTACCCTCTCCCTCCCTCCCTCTCTCTCTCTCAAAAAATGAATAAACATTAAAAAAAAATCCTACCACCTGCATTGAGGAGTATGTAGGTAGATTGTCTTCTCTAAGGGTGATTTGTCTCTTCTCCATTTAGTTGCTTATTCAGTCATAACCTTTGTCATTATGGATTCATGAATGTTTATTTTATATTGTGTTTAGGATCCAATATTATGTTATTTTGTTGCTGAAATTGTTTCAACAATTCAACTGACTGAGCCATCCAGGCACCCCAAGTTATACCATATTTTATGTGTTCATTTTATTGTTGAGTATTTGGGTACTTTGTCTGGATTGAATAAAGGCAGTATAAATATTCAGCTTTTTTCATTATCAGGTTTGCTCCTATGGCCCTTTGAAGTGGTTGCCCACTTTTACAAAACCTTTTTTATTCACATTAACATACACATGGAAGGCTGCACAAATCATAAGTATAGTTTATTGAGTTTACATGAATTATAATGTAATTTATTTTTTTAATGCTAATTTATTTTGAGAGAGAGAGAGTGTGAGCAGGTAGGGGCAGAGAGAGAGGGAGAAAGAGACAATCCCAAGCAGGCTCTGTGCCGCCAGTGCAGAGCCCAGTGCAGGACTTGAACCCACAAACCACAAATTTATGATCTGAACTGAAACCAAGATTTGGACATTCAACTGACTGAGCCACCCAGGCACCCCAAATTATACTGTATTTTATATGTTCATTTTATTGTTGAGTATTTGGGTATTTTGTCGATTGAATAAGGCCAGTATAAATATTCTACTATTTCTTTTGTGAATATGTTTGTAGGATCCAAGGGCAGGCTGTCCCAAGATGGGCCACATCTCCTCTCACCTTCCCGCTAATGATCTTTATTCCTCTTTGTATTCTCAGACCCTTCCTTTCCCTTAGCTCATATAAACCTCAGGTTGCTTACTGTCTTCGGAATTTCCGTGTCTTTGTGGATTCCTGGTACATAAGCTACGTAAAAGTGTATTTTTTTTTTTTGTTTCCCTGATAATCTGTCTCTTATCAGTGTGCTTCTTAGTCCAGCTAGAAAAACCTTGAAGAGGAAATGCTTCTTCCTCAACATGTTAGAATTCACCTAAAAAGATGCCCAAAGTACTTACTGATCTTGGAGGAGCCTCTCAATAAAAGAGAATTAGGAGGAACCTCTTCACTAATTTGGATTTGTGCCAGATGACTTAAAAGAGGAATTATGGGGGTGACTGGAGGGCTCAGTCGGTTAAGTGTCCACTTTGGCTCAGGTGATGATGACACGGTTTGTGGGTTCAAGCCCTGCGTTGGGCTCTGTGCTGACAGCTAGCTCAGAGCCTGGAGCCTATTTCAGATTCTGTGTCTCCCTCTCTCTCTGCCCCTCCCCTGTTCACACTGTCTCTCTCTCTCAGAAATAAAAAAGAGAGGAATTATGGACCAGAGGGGACAGTTTGGAATTGGGTGCACACAGCCCAGAGGTGTTTCCGTGATTAAGCATCTTGGTTTTTATGGAGCAGGCAGGAGCACTAAGCAAGGCTCGAGGTGTCATTGGCCAAAGGGCAACATCACTCATGTGGGAAGAAGCGGGGTGTTTCCTCAATTTTGTGGCTGCGGAAGGCTTTGTTTCTGTCTTGTTCCAGACACCATCCTGGTGTAAACTTCTCTGAACCTTGTTCATATTCCGTTGAGTGTAGTTTGTGTCCAGTTGGGAACGTCCTGCTGTGCGGAATCGTTATTTTCTTAGCGGGGCCTAGGTGTCAGCAGAGCCGTGTTTTGCTTTCTCACATGTGGTGACTTGTTTTGTTGTGTTCCCCATTTCATAGATAAGGAAACTGAGGCACAGACGTTAACCCACGTCCCTAAGTCACAAGACTTGTAAGGGACTCCTATCATAACCACCACATTCAGCTTTACAGGCTCTAGAAATTTCCTATATCGAAGACATCTTGGGTGTCTTCTCTCGCCTTTCAGGATTGGCAGCTCTCCCCCATTCACAGACGGGGCGACCTCAGTGATGGAGAGGAGTTGATTCTGAACTGAGGGGGCGGGGTTCCTTGTCTCAGTCAGTAGATCATGCCACTCTTGACCTTGAGGTTGCGGGTTTGTGCCTCGTGTTGGGTGTAGACATTAGTTTAAAAAATAAAATCTTAGGGGCACCTGGGTGGCTCGTTGGTTGTGTGTCCAATTCTTAATTTTGGCTCAGGTCATGTCCCAGGGTCGTGAGATTGAGCCCTGCGATGCCTGCTTGAGATTCTCCCTCTCTCCCTCTGCCTGTCTCCCCTAGTCATGCTCACTCTCTCTCTCTCTCAAGTAAATAAATTTATTGCCAGGTGCCCCAAAACACTATAACTAATTGAGTTTACAACTAGTGGGACAGATCCTCTCTGCCCTCAGATCTCATTATTGCCCTCGCTCTGCCCAGCTTCGGTCACAGGGCCGACTCCTACAGGCTGTCCCTCAGGCGCCCAGGTGACCCCACCCCCCGGCTAAACCCAGCCAATGCCAGGCATCACTGGGCAATCAGAAGGCAATCAGGTAGTCTTTCTGGCAAAGGCTTCACCCCCAAATGGGCTTGGGTCATTCTGGTTTTGCTCAGTGACCCCCTTGGACTCCATGAGCACCTCCTCCTTCTCTCCCTTCCTCCCCTTGCTCGGGCAGGACACTGTAGTGATTCCTGATCTCTCTACGGTCTGGGTTGCCTCACTCCCTCGGCAGGCTTCTCGGCTCCTCCATCAGTTCCTTGTATTAGATCCCCTCTGGGGTTTCCTCCCCTATTTTATTTTATTTATTTATTTATTTTTTTACAAATAGTTTATTGTCAAATTGGTTTCCATATAACACCCAGTGCTCATCCCCACAAGTGCCCTCCTCCATGCCCATCCCCCCTCCCCCCCACATCCATCGGTCCTCAGTTTGTTTCTCAGCATTTAAGAGTCTCTCATGGTTTGCCTCCCTCCCTCTCCCCCACCATTTCCCCCCTTCTTCTCCCCCACAGTCCTCCTTTAAGTTCCTCCTAATCCTCCTATACGTGCAAACATGTGATATTTGTCCTTCTCTGCCTGACTTATTTCGCTCAGCATAACACCCTCAGGGTCCATCCATGTTGCTACACATGGCCAGATGTCATTCTTTCTCATTGCCGTGTAGTATTCCATGGTATAGATAAACCACATCTTCTTGATCCATTCGTCCGTTGATGGACACTTAGGCTCTTTCCATGTTTTAGCTATTGTGGAGAGTGCTGCTATGAACTCCTCCCCCATTTTAAATGCTTAGAGTGGCTTCTACTCTCCTGGTTAGACCCTGGCCGGTATAAATCCTTTGGCAAAAAATTTGGAAACAACATATTAAGTCAACTTGTCCCCTCTCATCCCAAGCCCTCCGGACGGAGGTTCTTTATTTCTTTCGGAGGAATCCTACAAAGTTTGTTGGCATTTAGATTTGTGTCTTTATCATTATTCCTAAACCACTAATATGGAAATATAAGGTATTATTGATAGAAGTCTTAAAAGCATACATGGAATTTTCACAATTATGTTTAGTACCTTTCTTTAAGAGAATTAGTCTGTCAAAGGCCTAGGGTTTTTTCATGACTCTTTGGCACCACCTGCAGTGAACATTTCTAATTTAAAAGTGAGAAAAAAAATATGTATGTTAAACACACTTTTACAATATGAATTTGAGATTATTTCAATTATAAACATGTGAAATTGAGGAATTAGAGCTTTATCATCGTCATCATTGTAATTATATTTCAGAACACAAAAAAATGAATATGGGGGCGCCTGGGTGGTTCAGTCAGTTAAGCATCCGACTTTAGCTCAGGTCATGATCTCAGGGTTTGTGGGATCGAGCCCCATGTCTGCCTCTGTGCTGACAGCTCGGAGCCTGGAGCCTCTTTAGATTCTGTGTCTCCCTCTCTCTCTGACCCTCCCCTGCTTGTACTCTGTCTCTCTCTCTCTCTCAGAAATAAAATAAAAACATTTTTAAAAAATGAAGAATACGATAAGTTTATTTACCACTCATGTTAAACACAGTTAATATTTGCCACATTTGCTTTTGATTTTTTTTTTGAAAAATATGCAAATCAATGTTGGTACAGATGAATCCAGTTGATCTTCCCTTCCTGATTGCGTTTCCCTCTCTCCCTTCCCTGTGGCATCTGCTACGCTGGAGATGGGGCGTTTCCTCCTAGTCCATGTTCACATCATCGACGACACCAAATTAATCATTCAACTTTATATAAAGTATCGCACACATGATATTACTCTGAAACTTGCTTTTGTAAATTTTATTTTATAGAGACAGAGAGAGTGTGAGCTGGAGAGAGAAGCAGAGGTAGTAAGAGACAATTTTAAGCAGGCTTCGCGATCATGGCCTGAGCTGAAATCAAGAGTTGGATACTCACCCAAACTGAGCTCCCCAAGCGTCCCTGAAATTTGCTTTTTTAAACTCATTATTATATTTTTGAGATTGAAATATATATACATAATTATAAAATATATAGTATTCATATAAAATATGTTTATATTTAGATAAAATCTATTTTTAAATGTACAAAATATATCGAGTTATATTGTGTATTTTAAACTGTTCAGTATTCTATTAGATGATAGTCAATTCAGTATACTTTTGTAACATGATTCATAAGTAAAAGCCTCATAAGTGATACAGGCATTAATTATCTCATTGATGGAAATCTGCAGTATGACGTTCCATTGCTAGATCAGTGACCCAGCAATGTCAGGATGCAATTTGGCATCCTGGGGAACCTTTCTGTCTTCCCCTGGTGGTCGCAAGGTAACTGCCCCAGCTCTGCCCTTGCCTGAAACTATCCAAAGCAGGAAGGGACGAGGGGGCAAAGAAGAATTTCCCCTTTCTAGCCCTCTTTTCCTTAAAAAAACTTTTTTTAATGTTTATTTATTTTTGGAAGAAAGAGCAGGGAAGGGACAGAGAGTGAGGGAGACCCAGAATTTGAAGCAGGCTCCAGGTTCTGAACTGTCAGCACAGAGCCCCACACAGGGCTCAAACTCACAAACCACAAGATCATAACCTGAGCCAAAGACTGAGCCACCCCCAGCTCCCCCAGCCTTATTTTGTAATAGATAGGTACCACATTTCATCAATTACAAAGCACACTTTTTTTAAGTTCTAAAAAATCCCCCAAATTCCAACATTTAAACTGACAATGCTTTCTTATCCCTTAGAAGTTTTGTTTTATACTCTTAAAAAATATTTTTTAAATTTTAGAATAAATTTAAATTTAGACATAAATCTTTTTAAAAAATAAAGTTTATTTATGGAGTGAAAATCCCAAGCAGGCTCCTCACTGTCAGCTCAGACCGGGATGTGAGGCACGAACCCACGAACCTCGAGACCATGACCTGAGCTGAAACCAAGAGTCAAACATTTAACTGACTGAGATACTCAGGTGTCCCAAACTTTAAGATAAATCTTTAAAAATGATCTTGGGTATACAAAATAGGAACATAGAAATGAAAGAAATTGGTTAAGGGTGTTTTCAGAAGGTCTTCTTGCTAGAATTCTATTCTCAATCACTTTTTTTTTTTTTTCTAGGAGAGAGAGAGAGACAGCGTGAACAGGGGAGGGTCAGAGAGAGAGGGAGACACAGACTGTGAAACAGGCTCCAGGCTCTGAGCTGGCAGTCAGCACAGAGCCCGACGCGGGGCTCGAACCCACAGACCGCGAGATCATGACCTAAGCGCAAGTTGGACGCTTAACCGACTAAGCCACCCAGGCGCCCCTCTCAATCACTTTTTAAATCAGCACCTTCCGTGTCCGGGTTTTCCCCCAAGGTGGCATGTTGCCAGGACAGGTTCTCCTCACAGAGAGTGCCGTATTGTCTCAGGAAGACCCATTATGGGGGGCCTGGCTCAGTTGTTAGAGCCAGCAATTCTTCATCTCCCATTTGTAAGTTTGAGCCCCATAGTGGGTATAGAGATTACCTAAAAATAAACTCTTGAAGAAGAAGGAGAGAAAGAAGAAAAAGAAAGAAGGGGAAGAGGAAGGAGAAGAAGACCCACTCTAAAAGTTGTAATTCTAGTACTTTCTAGATCTTACCAGAAAACGTCACAAAGGGTAGGTTTTCAGATCATGTTTGTACACACACACACACACACACCACAACAGCCATCCAACAATAACGCTTGTGAGATGCTATCGATTGTGAGAGATTTGCCAATTTCAGAAATGAAAGATTGTGTGCCTTAGAATCCATGAAGTATGGCGGAACTTCCCGAGACTCACCCAATTGCCCTGTGCTCTCTTTGGCAAAGTTGGTTGCCTGCCTGCTGCAGCATCAATTACTGGCAAAAAGAAAGGAGATCCCAACACGTGCCTTGGATCCATCACATTGCATTCACAGAATGTTTCTGTGAGGGATAAATAAAATCAGGATTTGATTAACCAGGAGGAATGGGGAAGGGCTGCTGACAGGACAATCTCTTATCACTTGACCTCTATCTCTTCTTTTACTGGCAGACATTGAACTCATCTCCAGTTTTCATTTTACAAAGCAGAACTCACTTTTGAATGTGTGTACAGGAATTTGAGTCCCTCTAGGATATGTACTATACGTATAGTTTTAGCTGAATAATGATGTATCCATATTTTTGGAATTTTTACTGTGAAACTTTCCAAATGTAGCTAAAGCTGGAGAGTGTAACAAACCCCATGTGTCCATCCCCGAGCTCCATTTAACCACAGACTTGTTTCATCTGTCCCCTCCCCCTTGTTATGTTTTTTTGCTGGAATATTTTAAAGCGAATCCCGGCCATCGTACCATTCACCTCTAAACACTTCAGTATGCAACTCAAAAAGAAACCGAATCTTTTCTTGCATGACCACAATGCCATTATCACATCTAACAAAATGCAAATGATAATTTAATGTCATTCTATTACCAGGCCATACTCAAATGTCCTCAGTTACATGAAAAATTCTTTTTGCGTTTTCTGTTTAGAATCAAGATCAAACAGGATCTGGTTTATTTGGTTGTTATGTCTCTTGTGTTTCTTTTAAGTCTTTTAAGTCTTATGTTTCTCTTAATCTAGAACACCCCTCCTCTTTTATTTTTCCTTTCATTGGCTTGCTGATGAAATTAGAGTCTAATATAAAGTCCATCCTTTGAGATCTTGTATATTGCTTCCTTGCGGACTGCATCCTTTATGCTCAATATTTCTTGCTGACTAGGGGTCAGTTTTAAAGGTTTGAATACACTATTATTATTATTTAAAGACTTTATTTTTAAGTAATCTCTACACCCAACATGGGGCTCAAATTCATAATCCTGAGAGCAAGAGTCCCATGCTCCACGGACTGAGCCAGCCAGGTACCCCAGGTTCATTGCATTATGATTCAAATTTTTTTCCTGAGAATTCTCAGTGGCGCTCCATACTTTCTGTAGCTTGACCAGGAGACATGCAGTGTTGGTTGACTCGCTTTTTGTACCATTAAGATGGATCAATGGATTCGGATAGTGACAATCTGATGTTTGTACCTTGCCTATCAGTTCTTCTTGTACTTGTTTTAGCTGCGCTAATGACTACTGCCTGAATCAGTTATTTCACCAACAGTTGAAACGATTTTCTAATTTGGACACTCCTTCGTTTGTTAACTAGAATCAGGGCTGAGTGTGTGACTCCTTACATGTTCTGGCCTGAGCATGACTCACCTTACCCTAGTCCCAGCTCTAGCTAGAATTCTTCCGTGCTGAAACGCGTTCCCTCATACACGGGGCTATTAGATTACACTGGAATTCTACTTATACTAGAAAAGCAGAAATGTCTAGTTCTTTCTCTGTAATTAATAATTTTCAGAGGAATATGTTGATGGCCTGGCTATCTCCAGGACTATTTCATTTCTAAAAAATTATTCTGAACTCATGACTGTTTATACACACAGCATGTTTTAATCAACTGCAGTCCTTAAACTTTTTGAAATTAAATTTACCCCATGTGCGCCTATACACAACCCCGATGACTATTTTTATAATTCTACCACGCCTTTAATTCCCTAACAGCTTTGCTGTGGTGTATGTGTTTTATTTTTTTTATTTTTATTTTTTAATGTTTTATTTATTTCTAGGAGAGAGAGAGACAGCGTGAGCAGGGGAGGGTCAGAGAGAGAGGGAGTCACAGACTGAAGCAGGCTCCAGGCTCTGAGCTGGCAGTCAGCACAGAGCCCGACTCGGGGCTCGAACCCACGAACCGCGAGATCATGACCTAAGTGAAAGTCGGACGCTTAACCGACTAAGCCACCCAGGCGCCCCATATGTGTTTTAGATATACCCTCACAGTCATCTGATTCTTTGCTCATTCTTGCTTCTTTTTTAAAGAAGTAGCTATATTGAGATATAATTCATATACAACGCACCCACTTAAAGTGTATGGTTTGGTGGGTTTCAGTATAGTCATAAAGTTGTGTAACTGTCACCGCTATCTGATTCCAGACCATTTTTGTCACCACTCACAGAGATGCTGCATCCATGACTTGTTCTTTCCTGCTCCCCTCCACGCCCTGGCTCTACTTTCTATCTCAAACCGACTATTTGAGGATTTGCCTATTCTGGGCATCTCAGACAAAGAGAATCATACAGTGCATGACTTCTATGACTGGCGTTTGTCACTTAGCATAATGTTTTCAAGGTACATCCATGCTGTACAGCATATATAGGCATTCCACTCCTTTTCATGGCCTACTAATAAATAGTTCACTGTTTGTAAATACCACATTCGGTTTATTAATTCATCAAGTGATGGCCATTTGGGTTATTTCTACTCTGGGGCTCTTATGAATAAAGCTACTATGAATATTGTGCGAGTATTAGTACGGGCATATGTTTCCATTTATCTTGGGTGTATACCTAGGAGTGCAATTGCTCTAATGCAAATGCTTAATCTTTTCAGGAAATTCCAGATCGCATCCAAAGTAGCTGCACCATTTTACACTCCCTACAACAGTATGGGAGGGTTCTGATTTTTCCATATCTTCATTAACACTTGTTATTATTATCTCTTATTTTCTATTTTATAGTTTTGATTGTCAAGTCTGTGATGACTAATGATGTTGTGTATCTTTTTAGGTGCTCATCAACCATTTGTGTATCTTTCTTGGAGAAATGTCTGTTCAAATCCTTGGCTCATTTTATTTTTTATTAAAAAATTTTTTTCCCAAGTAATTTCCACATCCAACATGGGGCTTGAATTCACAACCCCAACACCATGAGTCGCATGCTCTATCAACTGACCCAGCTAGGTGCCCTCTTTGCTCATTTTTATTTTTTTAATTAAAGTTTTTTTTTAATTTTTCATTAAATTTTTTAAAAATTTATTTTGAAAGAGAGAGTGTGTGTCAGTAGAGGAGGAACAGAGAGAGAGAGAGAGAGACTCGCAAGCAGGTTCCATGCCATCAGCACAGAGCCTTACACGGGGCTCGATCCCAGGAACCATGAGATCATGACCCAAGCCGAAACCAAGAGTTGGACACTTCACCAGCTGAGCCATGCAGGTGCCCTTAAAAAGTGTTTTAATGTAATCTCTATCCCCAATGTGGGACTCAAACTTACAACCTCAAGATCAAGGGTCACATGTTCTACTGACTGAGCCAGCAGGTGCCCACTCGTTGCCCATTTTTAAATAGTCTTTTTGTTATTGAGTTGTATGAATTATTTAAATATTCTGCACACAAGTCATTTATCAAAAATATGATTTGCAAATATTTGCTCCCATAGTGTGGTTATCTTTTCACTTTCTTCATAGTGTCCTTTGAAGCACAAATATTTTAGATTTTAAAAATGGAGATATAAATGGCATATAACATTATGTTAGTTTCAGGTGTACAATATATGATTTGATGTTTGCCTATTTTGCATAATGATTACTACAAGTCTAGTTACAAACTTTTTAGTTTACAAACATAGTTACAAACTTTTTACTTATACTGAGGACTTTTAAGATCTACTCTCTTAGAAACTTTCAAATATGCAGTATATTATTATGAACTAGATACCATGCTGTACATTATATCCCCAGAACTTATTTTTTATTTTATAACTGGAAGTATGCACCTTTTGACCACCTTCACCCATTTCACCTATCTCCAACTTCTGACAGGAACCAATCTGTTCTCTGTTATCTATGAATTACATTTATTTTGTAAGATTCCACTTATAAGGGGCACCTGGATGGCTCAGTTGGTGAAGCATCTGACTCTTGATTTCAATTCAAGTCGTGATCTCACGGTTTGTGGGATTGAGCCCTGAGTTGGGCTCTGTGTCACAGTGCAGTGCCTGCTTGGGATTCTCTCTCTCTCTCTCTCTCTGCCCCTCCCCTGCTTGTGCTGTCTCTCACTCTCTCTGTTTCTCTCTCTCTCAAAATAAGTAAATAAATTTAAAAAGAAAAGATTACAGATATAAGTGAGATCATACAGCATTTGTCTTTCTTTATGACTTATTTCACTTAGTATAATGCTGTTAGGGTCTATCCATATTGTTGTGAAAGTTTTAAATTTTGAGCAGCTTAATTTATCCATTTTCTTTGTTGTTAATGTTTTTTTGGTGTCATATTTAAGAGTACATGGAGAAATCCAAGGTTATGAAGATATACCTCTGCCTGGGATTCTCTCTCTACTCCCTCTCTGCTCCTCCCTCTGCGCTCTCGCGCTCTCTCTCTCTCTCTGTCAAAATAAGGAAATAAACTTAAAACAATTGACCCTAAACACATGGGTTTGTTTCTGGCTCTCGATTCTGTTCACTGACATTTATGTCTAACCATAAGCCAGGACCTTAATGTCATGATTACCATTACCTTGTAGTGCATTTTGAAATAAGGAAGTGTGAGTCTTCCAAGGTTGTTCTTTTTTGAGATTGTTTTGAGCTTTTCAGAAGCTCTTGTCATACTATATACATTTTACTTTTTTAAAGGTTTTATTTATTTATTTTTGAGAGAGAGAGCATGCACTTGCACAGGTAGGGGAGGGGCAGAGAGAGAGAGAAGAGAGGGAGAGAATCCCAAGCAGGCTCTGCACTGTCAGCTAGGACCCTGATGCAGGACTTGAACCCACAAACCATGAGATCATGAGCTGAGTGGAAGTTGGATGCTTAATCTACTTAGCCACACAGGCACCCCAATTCTATATGCATTTTAGAATCAGCTTGTAAGTTTCTACAAAGAAGTCAGCTGGGATTCTGATAGAGATTGCACTGAATCTTATATCAATTTGAGGAGAATTGCCACCCTTATTATATTAAGTCTTCTGACCCATAAATATGGAATTTATTAGCCTTTAATTTCTTTCTACAATATTTTGTAGTTGTCAGAGTATAATATACTTGTTTTAATTGTGTTTCTAAGAGTTATATTCTTTTTGATGCTGTTTCAAATGGAATTTTCTTAATTTCATTTCTAGATTACTCATTGAAAGTATACAGAAAAAATTGAACTTTGTATCCTGATTTTGCATTCTGCAGCTTTCATGAAAATAGAATAATAGTTTTTCAGGTAATTCCCTGGGATTTTCTATATACAAGGTCACATTGATGAAGTTTGATGATGGTGGGGTTCAAAGCTGATGTTAGCTAAGAAAGAATTTTTGAAAGTATCTTTGGCTCAAAAAGATGATTTTATTAAAGCACGGGGACAGGACCCCTGGGCAGAAAGAGTGGCCCTGGGGTTGTGAAGAGTGACTGGTTAGGTACTATGGGCTTGGGGAAGGTAAAGTCAAGAGGAAGTTTCTTTTACATTAAAATTTTTTTTAATGTTTATTTATTTTTAAGAGACAGAGGAGCTGGGGAGGGGCAGAGAGAGAGGCAGACACAGAATCTAAAGCAGGCTCCAGGCTCTGAGCTGTCTGCACAGAGCCCTATGCGGGCTGTGAACCCACGAACTGCGAGATCATGATCTGCGCCCAAGTCAGACACTTAACTGACTGAGCCCCTCAGGTGCCCCAAAGGGGTTTTCAGACATTAAAGAAGACTCACAGATGACTAGAGGCCTAGCTATTGTCAAGCTAGGGCTGTTTTTCCCTCTAGCAAAACATGAACAGTAAGACAGTAGGGAGTTCCTGGCGATTAGTATATCGATTATATTACCTTTTTCTTGTAATTTTAAAAGACATTTGTAAACTGATGGAGACTTCTGTCCCATCATGACCGTTAGCTCTATCGGTAACCATTGGTTTTCTTTCCCTCTCCTTTGCCCTTGGGCAGCCAAGAGGGCCTGCAGAATATCACACAAGCCCCACCCAGAGGGTCAAGGTGTGGTAGCTTGTACTTTGCCTTTAGCTTGCCTTATGCTCCCCCGCATCAACAACATCTGTGCATAGATAGCTTTACTTCTTCGTTTCCAGTCTGGATGCCTTTTCCCCTTGCCTAATTTCCCTTACTAGAACTTCTGTTGTAACTTTGAACAGAAATAGCAAGGTGTAGACATCCTTGTCCTATTCCTGATTTTAGGGGGAAAACATCCAGTCTTTCATCATTAAATATTATGTTATTTGTGAGTTTAAAGAAAAAAAAATTTGATGTTTATTTTTGAGAGAGAGAAAGGGACAGAGCAGGAACAGAAGAGAGGCAGAGAGAGAGGGAGACACAGAATCTGAAGCAGGCTCCAGGCTCCGAGCTGTCAGCACAGAGCCTGACGCAGGGCTTGAACCCACAAACTGTGAGATCATGACCTGATCCGAAGTCGGACGCTTAACCAACTGAGTCCCCCAAGCGCCCCATTTGTGAGTTTTTTATAGAGACTCTTTTGTCAGGTTCCCTTCAATCGCTAGTTGTTGAGTGTTGGTTTTTTTTTTTTCATTAAAAGGCATTGAATTTTATCAAATGCTTTTTTGTGTCTATTGAGATGATCATGTGATTCTTTTTTTCATTTTAGTGACATGATATATTAAAATAATTGTTTTCCAGATGTTAAGCCAAACTTGCATTCCTCGGATAAATCTCTGTAGGTCATGGTGTATAATTTGTACATGTTGCTGAATTTAGTTTTCTAGTATTGGAGTGACATTTTTCCCTCTTCACACACTTTAATTCCCACTTTTATGTGCGTGTGTATGTTTTTCAGAGAAGGAGAGGGTGCAAGTGGGTGAGGGGCAGAGAGAGAGGGAGAGAGAATCCCAAGCAGGCTCTGCATGTCAGCACGGAGCCCAATGTGGGGCTTGAACTCACGAACCGTGAAACCACGGTCTGAGCCGCAGTTGGACACTTAACCGACCGAGCCACCCAGGCACCCCAGAAACTGGACATTTTTTTGGAAAGTTTTATTTAAGTCAACCTTACACCCAATGTGGAGCTCGAACTCACATACCCCTGAGATCAAGAGCTGCATGCTCTACCGACTGAGCCAGCCAGGCGCCCTGAAACTGGACATTGTATTTCATTTTGATTCACTCATTAATTTTTAAAAGTTTATTTATTTATTTTGAGAGAGAGAGAGAGAGATAGCAAGTGTGTGCACGTGTGTGTGCAAGCTGGGGAGGGGCACAGAGGGAGGGAGAGAGAGAATCCCAAGCAGGCTCTGAGCTGTCACTATGAAGTTCTACACGGGGCTTGACCCCATGAACTATGAGATCATGAGCTGAGCTGAAACCGAGAGTCGATGCTTAACCTGAAACTGGACATTTTAGATAATATTGGAGTAACCTCTCCAGTAGGGCTTGTTATTGTTATTCACTTGTTTGGTTAGTGGCTGCCTGGATTACTTAATGTGGCCCCTTCTGTCACCCTCCTCCTTCGCTGCCTCTACTGTTTCCCTGGGGCTGGGGAAGCCTGAGTGTCCGCAGTTGCCCTGAGGCGTGGAGGGTTTGGCCCGGCTTTCTTTGATGCCTCTTCCTTGGACCTCACCTCTGTTAGACTCCGCTGATTGTTCACTGGCTACTCTATTCTTTTCAGCACTGCGCTGGTGCAAAAATTGCTCCCCAGACCACACCAATCAATTTCAGGCTCCTTTTGCAGGATAGTTTTTGAGAGCAGGATTCAGTTCCTCCTGATCCCAGGCAGGCTCCTCCCAGCTCTCTCCCAGGTTTCCTCAGGGAAACCAGCTGGGCTATACTTTGCCTATGTGTCCAGCACACATGTCAGTCTCCTTCCGAATGCCTTTCACCACAGTCTCCACTGTTTCTGAGAGACCCCTCAAGCTTGAACAGAAGTTCAAGTGTGGGTAGCAGATGAGGTCAGTTCCTTGGGGAAGCGAGTAAGAGCTTTCTTTTTCAGCCTTCTTCCCTGAGGCAAAATCTCTGAGCCATTACTCTGAAGGCGGTGGGGTCAGTGGCAGACTTCTCTGCAATGACACTCTTGCCTTAGGAATTGAGCCCTGAGGGGCGCCTGGGTGGCTCAGTTGGCTAAGCCTCCGACTTCAGCTCAGGTCATGATCTCGTGGGGGGTCGGGCTCTTTGCTGACTGCCAGCTCAGAGCCTGGAGCCTGTTTCAGATTCAGTGCCTCCCTCTCTCTCTGACCCTCCCCTGCTCACACTGTCTCTCTCTTTCAGAAATAAATAAAACATTAAAAAAAAATCTCTCAAAAATAAATAAAACATTAAGAAATTAAAAAAAAAAAAAAACAAAAAACAAGGAATTGAGCCCTGAGTAGAGAGGGGGCAGTAACCTCACGTTTTCTTGGGGGGTCGGGCTCTTTGCTGACTGCCAGCTCAGAGCCTGGAGCCTGTTTCAGATTCAGTGCCTCCCTCTCTCTCTGACCCTCCCCTGCTCACACTGTCTCTCTCTTTCAGAAATAAATAAAACATTAAAAAAAAATCTCTCAAAAATAAATAAAACATTAAGAAATTAAAAAAAAAAAAAACCAAAAAACAAGGAATTGAGCCCTGAGTAGAGAGGGGGCAGTAACCTCACGTTTTCTTGGCTTGCCTCTTCCAGCGTGGAGTCCAGTGAGCTGAGACCAGGACAGCCAGAGGTGTACAGATGCTCAGTGGTGCCACGTCCAAGGTGGAGCCGAAGAAGGGAGCCCTAATGTCTCAGCCACACGGACAGGACGTTAGTGTCAGCATCAGGTTGATGGGGACAAGATGAAACATGCTGCTGTACTGCCCCAAGTAGGACATAGCTCTCTAACTGGGAGCTGGGGGGTGGGGGGGGTGGGGAGAGCCCTGGGATCATTGTTGGCTGGAAAGGAGTAGGTTTCACCTTAAATACCATATATTCTTGGAGCACCCAGCTGGCTCAGTCAGTAGAGCATGCAGCTCTTGATCTCAGGGTTGTGAGTTCAAGTCCTGTACTAGGTGTGGAGCCAACTTAAAAAAATTATAAATACGATAGTGTTTGTATGTATTATCAGTAAGTTTTTGGTTTTTTTTTAGTAAATGTTTCTTTATAGACTATATGTCCTTCAGACCATTCTAGAGATTAAATATTTTTTTCATGTTTATTTATTTTTGAGAAAGAAACAGAGCATGGGTGGGGGAGGGGCAGAGAGAGAAGGAGTCACAGAATCCAAAGCAGGCTCCAGGCTCTGAGCTGTCAGCACAGAGCCCTATGGTGGGGCTCGAACCCACTAACTGCAAGATCGTGAGCTGAGCTGAAGTGGGAGGCTTAACTCCAGGCTCCTTTCCACGGGGCGTCTTATCTCAGGTGTGCACGGGGAAGGCCCTAGAGAGAGGAGAGACTGTGGGTCATAAGGCGTGTTGAGGAAGCCATGTCAGGAACTTACAGTGGCTTGTGACTCTTCAGGTCATTGTCTAGGGCAAGTGCTTGTATGGGGGGCTAGTGTGAGTTAGGGTCTCTGGCAAGCTGCTTGGTTAAACAAAGTAAATGCAAGTCAGCAATAGCATGGGCACCTTAGCTAAACTCTTGACATGTTTCTTACTAAAACATAATGCAAGAACTTATTTATATTATATTTTATTTATTTATTTTTAATGTTTATTTATTATTGAGAGAGAGAGGGAGAGAGAGGGAGAGAGAGAGAGAGAGAGAGAGCGCGAGCGAGCATGAGCGGGGGAGGGGCAGAGAGAAGGGGAGACACAGAATCTGAAGCAGCTCCAGGTTCTGGGCTGTCAGCACAGAGCCCGATACAGGGCTTGAACTCACAGACTGTGAGATCATGACCTGAGGTGATGTCAGATGCTCAACCTACTGAGCCACCCAGGCACCTCTATTTATTTTTACCTGAGAGAGAGAGAGAGAATCTCAAGCCAGGTTCAGTGCTCGATCTCAGGACCCTGGGATCATGACCCAAGGGGAAATCAAGAGTCCACTGCTTAACCATCTGAGCCACCCAGCTGCTCCAATGCAAATAATTTTAATAACACCTGATATGATAATGTATTCACATCAAAATATATTATTATTGTTGCACCAAACCTCACATTTACAGAACCACACCTTTTATTTTATTTTATCCTGTTTTATTTTTTAAATAAGGTCTAGGCCCAACATGGGGCTTGAACTCATAACCCCCAGATCAAGGGTGGTGTGCTCTATGAACTGAGCCAGCCAGGCACCTCGGAACCATACCTTTAAAAAAAGACGTCATTTTTAACCAATTTTAGACTTATATAGAAAAGTTGCAAAAATCATTCAGAAAGTTCCCACATATTTCCCACTTAATTTCCAATCTAACATCTCATATAACTGAAGTACAGTGGTTAAAGCCAGGAAATTAAACTCGTTGTAATACTATTATCTAAAGTACAGAACTTCCTGGAAGTTCAGCAGTGTTTCCCTGATGGCCTTTTCCTGTGTTGGGAGTTCACAGAGCATTGACTTGTTATTTCTCCACAGCGTCTTCTCATCTGAGACACATGCCACACGCCACACATTCTGTAATCTTTCCTTATCTTTCAGGACCTTGACATTTGAAAGAGTGTTGGTCAGGAATTTTGTAAGATAGCCATCAATTTGGGCTTGTCTGATGGTCTCTCATGATTAGAATGAGGTTATACAGTTTGGGCAAGAAGACCACAAAGTGACTCCTAGTCCTTCTCAGTGTAGCTTATCAGCCTTTATGACATTGTTACATTGTGAGACACTAACCTTGACCAATGACATTGTTACATTGTCACACGCCAACCTTGACCATTTGGTTAAGTGCAGCCTGTGCAGTTTCTCCTCTATAAAATACTACCTTCCCCTTGTGTTCAGAACTCGCTTGGAGTAGATACTGAAAGAGTATCTAAATATCCTGTTTCTCTCAAATGCTTGCCTTCTAAGTTTAGCATCCATCTTGTCTGAAAGGAATTAGTACACTGGTACTTGTCTCCTATTGATTTTTCTATTTCCCTCTTTTTACATGCATGCATTGGGTTTTTCTGTAAGAATTCTTTCTCGTGTATTCATGTCAGTCTAGATTCATAATATTTATCTTATGTTATGGGTTATAATCCAGCAACATCATTTATTTATTTTAATGCTCAAATTGTTCTAACTTTGGCCATTCAGAACTTGTCCTCTTTGGGTCCCTGTGTCTTCTTGACAACGCCCTTCCACTTTTCACACTTCCTTCCTTACCGGCACCACAAAATATTCTGGATTCATCTTGTATTTTCTCTGCCCCAGACTTTGAATCAACCACTCTCCAAGGAATCCTGGTCCTTTTACTGAAGAGCAGTGCATAGAAACCAGTATCTAGGTGCTAAGTGTGTTCATTGCTACTCGGATCTCATTGTCTCTAGGCTCTTTCTGTGGAAAAAGATGCAGGAAATTCATGTATCTCTGCTAACCCGTGCACACACATCTATATAACTCTATCTGTATACAAATGTTCAGGGCGCCTGGGGGGCTTCATTGGTTAAGCTTTGGCTCAGGTCATGATCTCGCAGTTCGTGAGTTTGAGCCCCACATCGGGCTCTGTGCTGACAGTGTGGAGCCTGCTTGGGATTCTCTGTCTCCCTCTCTCTCTGACCCTCCCCCACTTGTGCTCTCTCTCTCTCTCTCTTTCTCTCTCTCAAAAATAAATAAACATTAAAAAAAAGATTTTATGCTGGTTTCTGTAATTCCAATCCAAAACTACACGGTTTCTTATTTGTAACATTTTTTCCAGTGGTGAGAAACCAGACTCTCCATTGTATACAATGTTCTTATTTATTCATAAAGCACACATGAAGTAGTGTCAGAAGTGTCAACCCACACTCCTTGGAAAAACACATTTATTATCAGGATTACAGCATTTATGTCATCATTTTTGTCTTTAACCTTGGATTGTGCAGACCAGGTCCTGTTTTCCAAGGTCACTTAGAGCAGTTTTCTTCCTCACCCCTTCAGTGGGAGTTTGTCTTTTATTTATAATACAGGTTCATGTGTCACTGCTTGTGCTGTATCTTGGCGTCCCACCACCTCCTCATTAGTCTGAACAACTTGTTTATTTTTTGAAGGAGAATGTGAAGGGTATATGGTGCATTACTATGGTTCTGTGACAAAAAGATATTCTCAGAGGAGTATAACTCTGTCCTCATCTGTATTACTCCATTCCCATTCTTCTCTTCTTTTTACCTCTTTCCCTTCACCCCTTGTAACCAATTTCTTAAATTTCCCCCACATTCCCTCCCATTTAAATAAAGAGTGTAATATGTGAATGTTTCTGAAGTAGACTGTTAGCCACCCCTCCCAACTTCTCTTCATCTTCCAAAGTCATATAATCTCTGATTTTAGCTTATTATGTAACTGCCTGGATTAGACATTCCCATTTCCCCTGTCCCCCATGCAGCTAGATAGTCACGTGACTAAGTTCTTGCCAATGGGATGCAAGGAGTTAAAGTCATACGGCAAACTGCTTTAAAAGATTAATCTTTCTCTCTCTCTCTCTCTGTCTTTTTACCCAGTGTTTCATCCTTGTGCCCAGAATGTAAATGTGATGGCCGGAACTCCAACAGCCATCTTAGACCATGAAGATGAGAGTCCTGGGGATATAGGAGTGGAAAGCTTGAAGAGCCTGTGCTCCTTATGATATCTTAGGGTCTCTAGACTGGATTTGTGTTTATATGTATATGTGTGATGACGAAACCTTATCGCACGCAAGGCTTATTATTCATTTTTTTTAATTTTATTTTTTTATTAAATTTTTAAAAATGTTTATTTATTTGTGTGAGAGAGAGAGCAAAGAAGAGGCAGAGAGAGAGAGGGAGACACAGAATCTGAAGCAGGCTCCAGGCTCTGAGCTGTGAACTCAGAGCCCAATGTGGGGCTTGAACTCATGAACTGTGAGATCATGACCAGAGCCCAAGTCAGATGCTTAACCTACTGTGACACCCAGGTGCCCCCAAAATTGTATTATTTTAGCCACCTGTACACCCAAGGTGGGGCTCAAACTCATGGCCCTAAGATCAGGAGTTTGCATGCCTTTCCCACTGAGCCAGCCAGGCACCCCAAGGCTTATTCATTGTTAATTTAGATTTTCTATTACATGCAGTTGGTATTAATCCTAAGTGATTCTATGTCTAAATCAAACTAAGGAAATAGATCTAGATCTGATTAGAATTTAGCATGTGTCACTTGAATTTATGATTAATTTACAGTCCCGTGTAAATCCTTTAATAGGTCAGAACGAAAGCAATAAGTTTATGTTTGCATCCTTAGTATTGTGGGGGCTGCCCGAGGATCAGGGAGAGCCTGAGGAGGCTGAGATCTGAAGGCTGGGTAAAAGTTAAAAAGGTAAAGGGAAGAGCAGATGCAAAGGCCCTGTGGTGAGAGGAATCCTGGTATGAGGGATAGACACGTGTTCAACATGCCTTGAGCGGAGAGAACAAAGTACAAGATGAGTTTCATGAGGTAAGAGAAGCCAGACTGTGCTTGGGCATTTGGTATTAAAGAGTCCCATCGGGACCACTGTCCTTGATCACCTGATGTCCAATATTTTGAAAACCATTATTTTTCATATATTTGTGTCCTTTTGTTTTCTTCACCTCTTTCTTAATGATTACCTAGGATTCCATGGTATGGATGTGTCTGGATTGACAGAGCCAATCCTCCACAGGAATAATCGAGATATTTTCCAATTTTTGTCTATTTCAAACAGTTACAATCAACATCTTTTTTTTACTGTTTATTTTTGAGAGAGAGAGAGAGTGTGAGCAGGGGAGGGGCAGAGAGAGGAGAGACACAGAACTGGAAGCAGGTTCCAGGCTCTGAGCTGTCAGCACAGAGCCCGACACAGGCCTCGAACTCACGAACTGTGAGATCATGACCTGAGCTGAAGTCAGAGGCTTCACCGACTGAGCCACCCAGGCGCCCCCTCAACATCTTGATAAATGTAACTTCCTCCAGAGCTGGGCAGATATAAGTCAGCAGAAGGTGCTAATGGAAGAAAAGCCAAATGCGGATGCTCTCTGAGTGAATTGAACCGAGTTCTCCCCTGTGGGCATTTTTCTTTCCAGAACTCACTGTGTCTCACTCAGGCCAGCCTCCTCTAGGTACTCCCGGTACATTGGGCACGTCTGTCCTTGTACATCTCCATCACAAATGGTTTCAAGCTCTCTCTGTGTTTGGGACCGCTGGGGCCGTTGCAGATTAAAAGGTGAGGTCATGTGGGGTTCCCGGCTGGCTGGGTTGGTGGAGCGTGCAGCTCTTGATCTTGGGGTTGTGGGTTTGAGCCCCACGTCGGGTGCAGAGACTACGTAAAAAAATAAAAGATCTTTAAAAAAAAAGTTGAGGTTATGCAATAGTCTCAAATGTTCCTGCACTATCAATGATGGTTAAGAAGTTCATGAACCTTCCACAGCAGAGAGCAGGCTGTTCTGCCCAAGTCACACGGGAGCTCTCCAGGAGGCTTGTTTTCTCACCCTGTGCTTGTCAGGCATTTTGGTGAATGTCAATAGTTGGTTCCAGAAGGAAAGCCAATTATCCCACTGGGCAAATCAAACAGGTGTTGTTTTATGTTTTTTTATTTTTTAACATATCTTGGAGATCCAAAAGGATGTGAGTTGAGTCAGAAAATAGCACCTCGATCAGCAGCGTTCTTTGGGATCCAGTGAAGTGCTGGCTTCAGCACCTAAAAGATCTGAGGATAGGTGTGTGTACTGGTGGCTGGGGCAAGTTGCCTATGGAAATGTGCCGGTAAGCCAAGGTCACGGCAGGCCTTCCTGAAGCTCACCTCCCCCTCCCCCGCCCCCACCCCCTGTGCGTGTCTATCAGCCTGGATGTGTGCAGGGCCAGGTGACCCTCACTAAACCTGGGGTTAAACAATACACACTAGTCCTCTGGGGCACTCACGACTCAAGTACCCTCAGCACAAATAGTCTTTCATGACCCTCTTTGACCTCAGTTCAACGCAGCTGGTCCAAAACACTCCTGAGGCTCAGTGCCCTCAGCCTCGGGACCATCCCACAGATTCTTAGACCAGATGGATGGCCTCATTGTAAGGATCTGGGGTCAAACCTAGAATCATCTCTCATCATTTCTATGCTCAGAGAATGCCTCCTACAACCTTTGTGCATTTCTACAGAAACTGCTAACACCCACATGGTCCTCAGCTCTCTACACATTTCCCACATTGTGGCTCGCGTTACAGATATATTGAACAGTACCAGTTTATAACTTTTTTTTTAAATATTTTTTATTTATTTCTAGGAGAGAGTGTGAGCAGGGGAGGGTCAGAGAGAGACGGAGACACAGACTCTGAAACAGGCTCCAGGCTCTGAGCTGGCAGTCAGCACAGAGCCCTACGTGGGGCTCGAACCCACGAACCGCGAGATCATGACCTAAGTGAAAGTCGGACTCTTAACCTACTAAGCCACCCAGGCGCCCCTGGACAGTACCAGTTTAATGTTTACCTTAATTTTTGTGTGTGTGAGAGAGACAGAGCACGAGCTGGGGAGGAGCAGAGAGAGAGAGAGAGAGAGAGAGAGAGAGAGAGACACACACACACAGAATCCAAAGGGGGCTCCAGGCTTCAACCTGTCAGCCCAGAACCCAATGTGGGGCTCAAACTCATGAACTGTGAGATCATGACCTGAGCCAAAGTCGGATGCTAAACCACCTGAGCCACCCAGGCGCCCCCCGGATAGTACCGGTTTAAGACCTTTGACTTTGCTTACTTGCCCCTAATTTGAAAACATAAATTTACCACTGACCACTAGGTGGCACCCTATCCCAAACTACAGTACACTACGCCGAGGGTGGGTGTTTTAAGACCCCTTTTGTTGTTTGACAACGTCTGATCTGACCTCCCTCTGGAGTGTCAAGATTAAGCATTGTGAACCCAGTCTCAATATGAATTTAAAGAACCTTAAGACAAGTAACCGTCTAGTGAAACTGGCTGTGGTCTCTCCGTTCCTGTGTTCATTCTGTATTTATTGTTTACTAGTATTTATTGTTCATTAGCCACTGCCCTTCTGTAGAAATGACCCTTATGACTTCTTTTTTTCTTATGACTTCTATCTGGACTCATCCACGCCTATCTCATGTGTTCTCTCCTTAGTTCAGTTGGTTTAGTGTCAGAACTTTGTCAGCTTGGGAGTATCTTCCACCTTTGCCCTTTCGTTTATCAGTAAAACAGAAGAAAGGACCACAGGACCACAAATCCTTTCCCTTAAGCAAGTAAGTATAAGGAGCCCAACACCATCCTACTGAGAGCAAGCAATGCCAATGGAAATGAATCCAGGTACTTTCTCTTGTGGGTAACTTTGTTCTGGTTCCTTGTTACTTTTTAACTTTCTTGGAGGATTGTAACGATATTTCTTAATCCCCGCAAGCCACTGAACCTTACTCAGTTTCACCAAATGCTGAGAAATCTGACCCAACTGTCCCTCCATCTTGTCCATTGCACTTGCAAACTGACCAGGCTTGCTACCGGGTTTCTGGTTTGCTTCATGTCCCTATCATTCTTGATTCAAAGCTTTTTCAGCCCACAGTATGTATCCAGACGCCTGTTTGAGCTGTATACTCTGTGAAGGCAGAGTATTAGAAGATACGGAGGATTTTATACTAGGGAAAGTTGAGGGAGAGATTGACAAGTTAGTTTCAGTGAGAGACAGCAGCCCTGCCTGGCAGTGTGGGAATCCACTATGGTTCCTATTCTCTTTAGCTCTTTTTTTTTTTTAAATGTTTAAATATTTTTATTTATTTTTGAGGGGGGGGGAACACACACATGAGCAGAGGAGGAGCAGAGAGAGAGGGAGACACAGAATCTGAAGCAGGATCCAGGCTCTGAGTGGTCAGCACAGAAGTGGTCGTGGCTTACTGCCCTGGAGCCATCTCAACTAAGACCACATTGCAAGAAATGATGGTAGAGTGGGGTTTGGGGTGGGCAGCCTTGAAGGAAGCCTTGGGAGGGAGAAGGAATTCTGGCAGGAATCTCCACAAATCTGGAATAAATTGTTAACTCCTTAGCTGACTCTATAATCTGGAAAGAAAGAATTTTTATAGAAGCTGGGTATCTTAGCCTGATTCCCCTGAAGTCAGACTTTATGATTAAAGCTTATGTCTAAGTCAGTTATTGGGGAATGTGATCCTTGGTGACTTGAGTAAAAACTGGGAAGGACGAAAAGCCAGCACCTATGTTAGGGCTTGGAACCAGGCAGATGGGACCGTTCCCTGCAATCCCCCACCCCTCCCAGCCCGGCAAGAGCGCTAAGATTTCTCCAGCTTTCTCTTCACAGGGAGTATGTGCGTTTGTGGCGTTTATGGCTCGGAATTCTGTAGGTGCCTAATTGTGGGCCCAATGGCCCCTTCCGCAACTAGGCCTCTCCCTACAGCTGCCCTATTTCAGATGCGTTGCCCACCCTGCCTCCACCTGAGCCCGATCTGCCAGCTAGCCTTGGGTCCTCGGGGCCCCTCAGGCAAGTGGGGCTCAGATGGTCCTCCAAAACCACATTGCTTCTGGGGAGGGTGGGTGCTCACACCCACAAGTATTTCTGACGCAGCAGCTTTACGTGGTGATGGCCATTCCCCATTTGGAAAGGCTGCCTCAGCCGGTCCCAGGCTTTCCCAGCCTTCAAAGCTCCCAGATATCTGTTACTAGAGGGTACCTGAGGATCTCTCCTGCCTGGCCTTAAAAGGCACCCCAGATTCCTCCAGCCATGTCTGCAGGGGGATATACGCATGTGTGGAGGTTAAGACACAAGCCAGATACCCTGAATAGCCCCCTCCATGAGCTGGCCTCAGGGTACGTGTTCCAGGACCCTGGGCGCCCTAACCCATGCACTTGCACATACATGCACGGTACGTACTCCGTGAGTCTGCCAAGGGGGCTAGGACCCTGCAGACCTGTGCACCTCGTGGCAGGCGAGAATCACCTGCATCCTCCAACCCCCCCACCCTCCCCACCCCCCGGGCAAAGAAAATCCAGCTCACAGAAATCATTCTGAAGCAGCAGCATCCCACTGGGTGAGTGCCCATCTGGGCTGGCTGGCTGCTTGGTAAAGTTCCCTGCTTTTCAGGAGTCAAGGTTCCCAGGCGTTTCCGGGGGGGCTATTCCTGCGGCCGGTCGGAGCCCGTCTTGCAAGACACCCCAAAGTCTCCAGGTTTATCAGAAGAGGGAATAAGTATGCACATTTGTGTGTGCTGGAGCTTGGAAGTAAGCAGATGACTTGTACCCCAAGAGCTCACCCTGGAATCAGCCTACCTGGACATTTGGCCGGTTGCACGTCCCCCATTCCCCGGACTTGCAGCGCTCCTGAATGAGCACGGTGAATTCAGAGCCCCACAGCCCTGAAGAGAGCAGCTGGTCCTGAAATACCAGCATATGCCCTGGGCAGAGGGATCCCGTCCCTGAGATTTTTATGAGGCGGAAGCTTATTTTATTTTTATCTTGAGAGAGAGAGAGAGCAGGGGAGAGAAAAGAGGAGCAGAGGAAGAGAATCTTAAAAAAATTTTTTTAACATTTATTTACTTTTGAGAGAGAGAGATAGAGTGCAAGCAGAGAGGGGCACATGGAGGAAGACCCAGAATCTGAAGCAGGCTCCAGGCTCCCAGCTGTCAGCACAAGAGCCTGACATGGGGCTCGAACTCCCAGAGTGCAAGGTCATGACCTGAGCTGAAGTTGGACGTTTAACCAGCTGAGCCACCCAGGCGCCCTGAGAGAGAGAGTCTTAAACAGGCTCCACATTCAGTGCAGGGCTGGGTCCCATGACCCTGGGATCATGACTCGAGCAGAAATCAAGGACCCGCCACTCAACCGACTCACCCACCCAGGTGCATGTTTTTTTCCCTCTTTTCTTTTTTTTTTTTTAATGTTTTTTAAAATTAATTTCTGAGAGACAGAGAGAGAGAGACAGCATGAAGAGGGAGAGAAAGAAGGGAGACATAGAATCTGAAGCAGCTCCAGGCTCTGAGCTGCC
Organism: Hyaena hyaena; assembly: GCF_003009895.1. Classification (NCBI taxonomy): domain Eukaryota; kingdom Metazoa; phylum Chordata; class Mammalia; order Carnivora; family Hyaenidae; genus Hyaena; species Hyaena hyaena. The sequence goes on along the minus strand of NW_024081093.1, from coordinate 177,918 downwards.
AGCACAGAACCCAACCCGGGGCTCGAACTCACGAACTGTGAGATCATGACCTGAGCTGAAGTCGGACGCTTAACCGACTGAGCCCCCCAGGCTCCCCTCCTTCTTTTCAATTCCTGCAAAGTTACTCTGACTTTATGACTCGTCTTCGAAATGTTCTCTTGGTTTCAGTTTTCTAATGTATAATATAAACTTACTAGATTAATTTTCAAAAGTCCAGTATGAAATATTTCTTGGGTTATTTGAATACTTCCTTTATCTTCTTTAACCTTGAGTGGCATTTTCCCTTCTGTTGTCACACTCATTACCTGCTCTACTTATACACATCCCGTCGTGTTGAGTTCAGTCTTCTCTGACCAGACAGCTCCCAACTTACAGTAGTTCCTGGGTCTTGAATTTTCTGTGGGCTCACTGCCCATCCTCTACCAAGCCTGCTGGGTGTCCTGTGGCAGAGGCTAACATGATATCATCAGTGTAATGGGCCCACATTACTGATTTGGGGTTCTCTGGAAAGGCATTTGGTGAGTCCAGCCGGCATGATACAACCTAGGTATTGGCCAAGGTATCCAAGATGGTGGCAATATTGGGTGCAGCTGCAGAGATGGGGGGGGTGCTACCTTGTTCAACCCTCAGTAGTCTGGGATCCTCTGCCATGAGGTCTTTGTGGTCTGGCTTCGTCGCTCTCTGCCTGGGGTCTGCTCCACCCAGCACAATGTAGGCTACTGGAGTTCATGTGTTTGCTTTATTTCCTGTGAGTGCTGTACTCTGTGGGGTCCCAGAGAGCGCCCAGACGGGCCTTCCAGTGAGCTGGTGTCCGTTCGCCATTTGAAACTTTTGTTTGTTTTAGCCTTTTGATCTCTTTATTACTCAAAAGGCTTCATTTTTTAATTTAGCTTTCCGGCTCCGTGCGTGTGCTTTCACCAGTCTCACAAGGATTATATGCTCCTCTGTTAGGAAGGCACATGGGGGCGTCTGACTGTCTCAGTTGGGTCAGCTCCAACTTCAGCTCAGGTCAGCATCTCACAGTGCATGAGTTCGAGCCCCGCTTCAGGCTCGTCCTGCTGACAGCGTGGAGCCTGCTTAGGATTCTCTCTCCCTGCCCTTCCCCCACCGATACTCTCTCTATCTCAAAAGAAAAAAGAAAAAATAGGAAAGCACGCTGGAGCCTGTCACGAACACACTTAGCACACGTAGAATCAGTGAAGACCTTATTGACATTTTTTTTTTCACTTGAGACAACGTCAGGATAACTGTGGTTGTCACAAGCCTGAACTCCTCCGCCGGTCTGGGCCACACACCACATGCGGATTTTGGTGCTCCACAATCTTCTTGCTAAACGGTTCTATTACCAGCGCTTCAGGACCCCCTAGTTCAGTCCAAGGCCATACTGTAGGACAGCCCGCCCACCGTGGTCCAGCGGCTGAATGCTGATGGAAGCCATCACTGCAAGAGGGCTCCATTTGAGACTTCTTTTTTTTTTTTTTAATGTTTTATTTATTTCCAAGAGAGAGAGAGACAGCATGAGCAGGGGAGGGTCAGAGAGAGAGGGAGTCACAGGCTGAAACAGGCTCCAGGCTCTGAGCTGGCAGTCAGCACAGAGCCCGACGCGGGGCTCGAACCCACGAACCGCGAGATCATGACCTAAGCGAAAGTCGGCGCTTAACCGACTAAGCCACCCAGGCGCCCCTCCATTTGAGACTTCTTAAACCCAGCCCCAATTTGGTAAAATGTGAAGTTCTGGCCCATTTCAGTCCATAGCCGCCACGTAGCAGATGCTTGTGAGTTCAGGCCCTCTCCTAAGTGTAGGTTCAGAGTACTCAATAGCTGGGGCTGGTGTACGAAAGGTCTGGTGGCACCTTTCACATAAGCCTGGCTCCTGAATATCCACCTAAATGCCCTCCCTTTCCTAGTTTTCCATAAATATGTTTTAATGTTACCCTCATGTGTAGTATGTGTTGTTCCCAATATTGAAGGTTTCTGTCATTTGTGCCTTATGACTGGGCTGATAGTTTTCTGCCTTCAGAGGACTAAATCATACCTAGAAATTTTACTATAGTGTGGAGTCCCTGTACCTACCTGGCTTGACTGTCCATCGTGCCACTGTAAGAAATTCAACGAACAGTTTTGACCCTCGTCTGTTCTTCCGAGTTATCACCATAAATAGGAATGTCGTCACATAAAAAATGCTGGTTTGTCTGTGCCTTTTTAGGAAAGCCGTCGATGGTTCGTGTTAGAAATTGGGGTCTATTGGGGCGCCTGGGTGGCTTAGTCGCTTAAGTGTCCGACTTTCGCTTAGGTCATGATCTCGCGGTTCGTGGGTTCGAGCCCCGCGTCGGGCTCTGTGCTGACTGCCAGCTCAGAGCCTGGAGCCTGTTTCAGTCTGTGACTCCCTCTCTCTCTGACCCTCCCCTGCTCACGCTGTGTCTCTCTCTCTCCTAGAAATAAATAAAACATTAAAAAAAAAAAGAAATTGGGGGCTACTACTGGGCTGTTAAGGTGTCCTTGAGGTAGCCTGGTAAAGCGAGGTCGTCCGCCGTCTGATGTGAATGCAGTCATGGTGGGCTCTTCTCATCAACTGCAACCGCCAACAGCATGTCAGAGAAGTCTCCTCTGTTGCGGGATTGTTTTTTGCCACAACACTCCAGATTTGCTGTCTCCGGGCTTAGAGGAATGAAGAGGTGGACACAACAGGAGCAGCAGGCAAAAGATTTTTAGGGTGTAAGATTAGAGAGTAAGGAAGTAGGAAAGCTCTCTTGCACACCCATGACAGTAGGTAAGAGTCTTGTTTTACAAGGGTTTGGTTACCCCCCCTCCCCCTTCCTTCTCAGGTCCCACCCTTATTGGCCCAGTAGCTTGACGTGCTGGGTGGTCCATTCCTGATTGGCTCAATTCCATTGTATGAGGGGTGGCCTGAGGCCTGTATTTAGGTCTTTTGTCAAATTCCTGAGGGAAAACTGAGGGGGAGTAGGTGGGCTCTGTTACATTCTGAAGAGGATCCTTAAGCCTGAGAGGTTTACTGTGGTCAGATGCTCCCAGCATTGTTCCAAAATTTGTTTTTCCCCACCCAGGGACCTCAGGCCTATCTTTTCCCTATTTCATCCTATCTCTTCCTATAATACCACCATGTAGAAAGTTCCAGATCCAATGGTGATCTTGGTTATGACAGCACCTGGATTGGGGCTACCCCTCCAATTTGGGGAGGGCATTTGTTTAAAATCATATAATCTACTGTAAACCTATGGGACCCTTCTGGGTTTTTCACAGGCCAGCTGGGTTATTCTCTGGTGAAATTGTAGGCACAATAATTTTTTCCTTAATTTAAACATGTCCTATTACATGCTTTCCAAGAATGTTTGCTAAATTGGGACCTCTGAGGCAGTAGGCCTTAATGTTGGGTTTGTCAGCAGTTGTTAGGAATCAAGTCTTTCGGGCGTCTGGGTGGCTCAGTCAGTTAAGCATCCGATCTCACAGTCCGTGGGTTCGAGCCTCGAGCCAGGCTCTGTGCTGACAGCTTAGAGCCTGGAGCCTGCTTCAGCTTCTATGTCTCCCTCTCTCTCTGACCCTCCCCTGCTCATGTTCTGTCTCTCTCTCAGAAATAAATAAAACATTTTAAAAAAAGGAATCAAGCCTTTCCGTCCCTGCAGTTAATTTTGCTCTCAATACTTTAGGGATTTCATTTTTATTGGTAAAATGTTCTAAATCGGAAGGATATCTTGTATCATTGTTACTTGGACCCTGTATCTAACAGCATGGTGGCATAGGTAGTATTTTTCTTTACAAAAGGGTTTTCTATTCATACGGTTCGTGTAACATATGGACCAATGTTTCCAGCTTTAGCCAGAAACAGAAAGTGCTGAGTCCCTATGGAGGTCCCCTGGGGTTTGCTCTCCTCCAGCCGTTGGTGACCTCTCTGTTAATGGGGTTTGGTTTTATAAAAGGGTTCGTATTTACAGTGAATGGGTTTCTGGGTTGATAGGTGTTTTTTTCCCTTTAGGTCTATTTACTTTAAAAGATTGGTTGTTTCTCTTTCTCTGCCACTGTAAGTAGTTTCTGGGGTTTCTACTGCGCTTGTATTTTTATAATCTGTTTTGCAAGGTGGGGTTCTAAATGGACAATAGCACCTTGTAGATTTAGGGCTGCCTGGTCCACAGTGATTGCACCAGTCTATTTACATTAGGTGGAAGCCTGTTATCTTTATGTACACAAATGTTATCTTGATTTATTTCCTCAGCTGTTCTTATCAACTCAATCTGTTCTCCTATGTTTCTATGGCTTGCAAATACAGTAAAGAATGCAGCTTGCCCTGTGAGAGCACAGCATTTAGGCTGCCTTTTATTCATTTTATTATTACTATTTTTAGAAATAATTTTATTTATTTATTTATTTTAAAAATACCTTTAAAGCAATTTTTTAATGTTTATTTTTGAGAGACAGAGAGAGACAGAGCATGATTGGGGGAGGAGCAGAGAGAGAGGGAGACACAGAATCTGAAGCAGCTCCAGGCTCCGAGCTGTCAGCACAGAGCCTGACATGGGGCTGAAGGGGGGCTTGAACCCACGAACCACGAGATCATGACCTGAGCCGAAGTCAGACACTTAACCAACTGAGCCACCCAGGCGCCCCTAAAATAATTTTATTTATTTTTGAGAGAGAGACAGAGAGGAGAGTACGAGCAGGAGAAGGGCACAGAGAGAGAGGGAGACACAGAATCTGAAGCAGCTCCAGGCTCTGAGCTGTCAGCACGGAGCCCGACACGGGGCTTGAACCTAGAAACTGTGAGATCAGGACCTGAGCCAAAGTCGGATGCTTAGCCGACTGAGCCACCCAGGCGCCCCCTCACCCACAATTCTGAACTTCTTTCTAAATTGGAGTCAATCTTCTCAAACCCTGTCCCTGCTTTATCAACTAAGCTTATGTCATATTCTAAATCCGTTGCTGGCATTTCAACGGTCTTCACAGCATCTTTACCAGTAGTTTCCATCTCACAAAACCGCTTTCTTTGCTCATCCATCAGGAGCAACTCCTCATCTATTTAAGTGTTACCAGCAAGTCAGTCCCATCTTCAACCTACATTTCTTTCTTTCTTCTTTTTTGAATTTATATCCACGTTAGCATATAGTGCAACAATGATTTCAGGAGTAGAATCCAGTGATTCATCCCCTGCATGTAACACCAAATGCTCATCCCATCAAGTGCCCTCCTTTTTTTATTTAAAAAAATTTTTTTAATGTTTACTTATTCTTGAAAGAGAGAGAGGCAGATGTGAGTGGGGGAGGGACAGAGAGAAAGAGGGAGACACAGAATCCATAGCGGGCTCCAGGCTCCAAGCTGTCAGCACATAATCTGACATGGGGCTTGAACTCACCAACTGCAAGATCATCACCTGAGCTGAAGTTGAATGCTTAACTGACTGAGACCCCACACCCCCCACCAACAAGTTTCCTCCTTAACGCCCCTCACCCATTTAGCCCATCTCCCCACAAAACTCCTCCGGCACTCCTCACTGTGTTCTCTGCATGTAAGAGTCTTTTATGTCCCCCCACCCCCTGTTTTTATATTATTTTTGCTTCCCTTCTCTTATATTCATTTGTTTTTTATCTTTTTAAAATTTAATTTAGTTTTTAAATTTACATCCAAATTAGTTAGCGTATAGTGCAACAATGATTTCAGGAGTAGATTCCTTAACGCCCCTCACCCATGTAGCCCATCCCCCCCCACAACCCCTCCAGCAACCCTCTGTTTGTGCTCCATATTTAAGTCTTTTATGTTTTGCCCCTTTCCCTATTTTTATATTATTTTTGCTTTTATCTGTTTTGTATCTTAAATTTCACATATGGGTGAAGTCATATGATATTTGTCTTTCTCTGACTGACTAATTTCACTTAGCATAATACCATCTAGTTCCATCCACGCTGTTGCAAATGGCAAGATTTTGTTCTTTTTGATTGTCGTGTAATATTCCATTGTACACATATACCACATCTTCTGTATCCACTCATGAGTTGAGGGACATTTGGGCTTTTTCCATACTTCAGCTATTGTCGATAGGGCTGCTATAAACATTGGGGTGCACGTGCCCCTTCGAATCAGCACTCCTGTGTTCTTTGGGTAGATACCTAATAGTGCAATTGCTGGGTGACAGGGTAGTTCTACTTTTTAAATTTGTTTTGAGGAACCTCAGGAGTGGAGGTTTTCCAGAGCGGCTGCACCCGTTTGCATTCCCACCAGCAGTGCAAAGGGGCTCCTCTGAGGCTCCACTTTCGACTCTAGTTCTCTTGCTATTTCCACCACGTCCGCAGTCACGCCCTCCACTGAAGTCGTGAATCCCTCAGAGTCATTCCTGAGGGTCAGAATCAACTTCTTCCAAGCTCTTGTGAATGTTGATATTTTGACTTCTTTCCATGAATCATGAATGTTCTTAATGGCATAAAAAAAAAGGTGAATCATGGGGTACCTGGCTGGCTCAGTCTGTAGAGCATGTGACTCCTGATCTCAGGATCATGGGTTCAAGCCCCATGTTGGGCCTAGAGCTTACTTTACACAACAACAACAACAACAATGAATCCTTTCCAGTTTACTTTACTCAAGTCCATCAGAGGAATGACTATGGGAGCTCAGGCAAACTACAACATGTATTACTTAAATAAGAAAACCTGAAAGTCAAGATTACTCCTGTTTCCATGGCCTGCAGAAGGGATGTTGTGTTAGCTAGCTGGCATGGAGAAAATTGAAGTCTCATGATATGCCTCCCTCAGAACTCTTGGGTAACCAGATGCACTGTCAATAAGTAGTAATATGTCTATTAAGAGGAAAAGGCCATAATGGAAACGGTATCTTTCTTTCTTTTTTAATGTTTTATTTATTTCTGAGAGAGAGAGAGACAGCATGAGCAGGGGAGGGTCAGAGAGAGAGAGTCACAGAATCTGAAGCAGGCTCCAGGCTCTGAGCTAGCTGTCAGCACAGAGCCCGATGCGGGGCTCAAACCCATGAACTGTGAGATCATAACCTGAGCCGAAGTTGGATGCTTAACTGACTGAGCCACCCAGGTGCCCCTCTTTTTTTTTTTTAATTTTTAAATTTTAATTTAAAAATATTTTATTTTGGAGAGAGAGTATTTATGAGGGGGATAGAGGGATAGAGAGAGAGAACGAAAGAGAGGGAGAGAGAGAGAGGGAGAGAGAGAGAGAGGGAGAGAGAGAGAGGGAGAGAGAGAGAGAGAGAGAGAGAGAATCTCAAGCAGGCTCCATGTCAGCACAGAGCCCAACATGGGGCTTGATCCCACAACTCTGAGGTCATGACCTGAGCCTAAATCAAGAGTTGGGTGCTCAACCAACTGAGCCACCTTGGATGCTCAATGAACTGAGCCACCTGGGTGCCCCAAGAAATGGTATCTTTCTGAGTGGGACATATAAATGGAGGCTTGGTGCCCTGCATTAACTGAGAAGAGTCACATCCACGTCAATAGTGGACTTACCAGAATTTCCAAGGGGTTAGACTGTCCAGGCTCAAGTAGTTGAACAATGGGGTCCACAGCACTCAGCAATGAATGATTTATAGGTGGATCAAACTCTATGACAGCATCCGGAAAAGCTAGCAGGCTATGACCTTGAGGACTAACAGAATCGGGTGCAGGAGAATCAGCACAATAATGCTAACCAAATAGCCATAAAACGGGCGATTGAACAGTCTGTTGAGGAAAATCACAGTGAGGTCTATCTTTTCTCATGCTGATGGCCCATAGCTAGTAGGCTAGCTCTTTGGTCAGAAACATGGTGATGCTGAGACCTTCTTACCACATGGTACACGTGACTGAACCCAGTTGAGACCACTCTGGAAATCTAAGACGTGGTGTGCAGGTCAGAGATGTACTTGCCTTGCTGTCACTCCAGACAAGCCTTGCATGTACTTTCCTTTGCTTATTCAACCTGCTACCTGCCAACCTGGAGTGGCCTGCTTCCTTCTGTAGTCTTTCCATGCCCTCTGAGTATGGGGGTTGGCTTCAGATTACATCCAGGAAGCCCCCCAGGAGCTTGCAAACCAGCCATTGTTGAGCCAGGCAGGTGACCAGAGAAATGGGTCTTGGGAATGAGGCATCCACAGGGACAATCCCCAGTTGGTCAGTGACCTCTGTGTGGGGAGGGGTGGCCTGGATGTCAGCTCAAGTTATACAGTTGGAAGAAGAGCTGAGGTTATGGATGAACGTGTAAGGATGCACTACTACAAGCCTACAGATGAGGTGGGACAGCGGGGCGATGAATTGGAGGACTTAGCACAGGTTCTGCAGAGTTGAGAGGGCAGGAGCTGCCAGGGATTAAGGTCCAAGCACCTGTGATGAGGCCCAGTTGGGGTGCTAAGAGGTAGAATCCCGGAAAAAGGGAAGAGAGCAAAGAGGAAGATGCTGTGGGGACTTACCTTGAAGTGAACAAAACACTGTATACCTATACAAAGAAAACAAGAGCAGAGGCAGAGACAGTGAACTTCACCATACACTCTGACCTCTGGCAGCACCTGCATGAACGCTTGGGAGCAGTGAACCCACTCCCTTACAGGTTATTCCATCCTGTAGGGAGGCTTGACCCAATGAGAAGGACCCCCATGTGCAAGGGGGACCCTTGGAATCTATAGAGGAGGCACAGCAAATTCTTAGAGAGTTGGAAATGAGCTTTGCATCCTATGCACCTTCCTTCGAAGGCCCTAATCGGGCCACATTCACGGCAGCAATGAAATCCAAGATTTTCCAGTCCGCCCCAGCACCTGGTAGGGGACACTGATATCCATGTTGAGCCTGCTGGTGGGACAAGACATTTATGATGCTGGGCAATCCTCTGCTGATCTGGAGGAAAGGGACACATCCCAGGAACGGGCACAGAATGGGAGAAAGGCTCAAAACAGAGAGGAAACTTGGAAAGCCAATCAGCTATAAAGGGTCCAGTAAAAATAACCTGGAAGCAAATGTGGCCTGACTTCATTACTGCGGAGACATCCTTGAAGACACAGAATGACAACCCCACACTGCTGGGCAGCCTGTGGACAGCTGTAAAGCCTGGACAGCAGTTCAGACCTGCCCATCTCTCCCTACCCTCCCAGATGGCCCATGCTCTCAAGCAGAGGCCTCAGGGACCCAGTCCCATTCAGGTGGGTGCCTCCTATGGCCTGGGTAAAGGATGCCGGCTAAGATGACCTCAGGGGAGGGCCACTCGAGAAGATGAGAGGCCTCATGTTGAGTTCACTATCTGGCCTTCCAGAAATCTAACAACAACAACAAAAAGTGACAATGCTGGTGGATACTAGATCTGATTATACCTTTTTCTTTGAATGTTTATTTATTTTTGAGAGAGACACAGAATGCAAGTGGGGGAGGGGCAGAGAGAGGGAGACACAGAGTCCAAAGCAGGCTCCAGGCTCTGAGCTGTCAGCACAGAGCCCAACACAGGGCTTGAACCCATGGACTGTGAGATCATGACCTGAGCCAAAGTCGGATGCTCAACTGACTGAGCCACCCAGGTGCCCCCTGATTATACTTTAACAGATGGTAACCCTCAGAAGTTTTCTGTCCCCATCAGTGCCATTGATGGTTAAGGAGGCAAACGGTCTGGAAAACAGTGTGGAAGTTCCTCAAAAAACTAAAAATAGAATTACCCTACACCCAGCAATAGCACTACTAGGAATTTATCCAAGGGACACAGAAGTGCTTATTCACAGGGGTACAGACACCCTAATGTTTATAGCCATGCTTTCAACAATAGCCAAATTATGGAAAGAGCCCAAAAGGTCCATCAAATGATGAATGGGAAAGAAGATGTGGTTTATCTATACAATGGAACACTACTTGGCAATGAGAAAGAATGAAATCCTGCCATTTGCAGCAGTGTGGATGGAACTGGAAGGTATTATGCTGAGTGAGATAAGTCAGTCAGAGAAGGACAGATACCATATGTTTTTACTCATACGTGGATCCTGAGACACTTACAGAAGACCATGGGGGAAGGAAAGGGGAAAAATAGTTACAAATAGAGAGGGAGGGAGGCAAACCATAACAGACTCTTAAATACAGAGAACAAACTGAGGGTTGGCAGGGGGGATGGAGGAGAGGGGAAAGTGGGTGATGGGCATGGAGGAGGGCTCTTGTTTGGAGGAGCACGGGGTGTTATATGGAAGCAATGAATCATGGGAATCTACTCCTGAAGCCAAGAGCGCACTGTATACACTGCATGTTAGCTAACTTGACTATAAATTATATTTAAAATAAATAAATAAAACCTAAAAAACAAAACAAAACAAAAACAATAACATCCATGGTAAAAAAAAAAAAAAAGTGGATGATGAAATTATCCAGGTGAACTTTTAAAAGCTTATTTCAGATTATGTATCTCTTTAGCTTAAAAAAAATGCTGGATGTGATTTAGTTTTACAGCTCCATTCCCTCCTCTATCATCCTTCTATTTCTAAATGTGGTTAATATTTCAAGATTTGGTCAAATCAGTATTCGTGTTTATATTTTTATATGCATGCAAGTGTAATTTTCAGAGTATTATCCTATTGTTTTATGAGTATGTTTTGTAACATAGTTTGTTATGTGCTTAAATATGGTTTATAGTTGTTTTGCTTTTCAAATCCCTTGTGGTTGCTTTATGTTATGTCACTTTTTATAGCTTCCAGTTTTCTGCTGAAATTTTTAAACATGGTATTTCTGTTCCCTTGACCTAGTAAAGGTACTTGTTTTACTATTTGTATTTGATAATAGTTAAAGCCTTCGAAGGCTGTGTCTGATGTCAGTTTTTTCCATTGCTTCTTGTTTATGTTATCTTGACCCCTAAGGTATCTAGTTATATTTGATTGTGTTGAATAATACATTTCAAAAATTAGTTATAAAAATAATCAAAAATTCAGGATGATATTATCCTCCTCCAGAGAGGATTTCCAATGGCCCCTGCCGTGCTTCTGAGACTGCTAGAAATCTAGGATAACTTTAATCCAATATCAAAGCTTTGTGTTTTGGACCCAACACATATTTCAAAGCTGGTGGCAGTTTGTGGGAAGGCTGATTTACTGTTAGAGCACTTTTATTTCTAGGACGTAGCCCTTTGAGATCCTCATCCAAAGTAGGAGATTGTTTACTAGGGCACTCACCTTCAGTGTGCTCTGAACTCTGACTTTTGTCCCGTAGTTCTGGAAAGACTTCAAAAGCACAGTGCCTCAGCCACCTCTTTCAGACCAGAAATGCCTAGAACAAAAGTGACCTGAACACTATTTTCTCCTGATTCCATTCTCTCCTGCATTTTATTTTAGTCTCATGCTCTCACTTTCATGTTTTAAGACATTTGATTTATTTAAAAGTTTATTCATTTATTTTGAGAGGGAGGGAGAAAGTCCCAGTATGCAAGTGGGGGAGGGGCAGAGAGAGAGGGAGAGAGAATCCCAAGCAGGCTCCCTTCAGAGCCTGACACAGGGCTGCATCTTGCCAACTGTGAGAGATCATGACCCGAGCCAAAACCAAGAATCAGATGTTGAATGGACTGAGCCACCCAGGCGCTCCAAGAAGTTTTATTTAAATATTCTATCCAGTTGTTTTATTTGTCTTTGGTGATAGGAATGGTCTCAGCCATCTAGATCTGCTATTACCAAAAGCTGAAGTCCTCAATTTTTTCCTCAGTTAAAAAAAATATGTTGATTGCCTTGAAATCTATTGGTTTCAATCTTTTGGGAAACATTTTTCCCCACCTGTATACCTCTGTATACATTCAAACTCTCCCCTCCACATACCTCTTTCCCTTTCAGTCCCCGTTGGCTACTCTGTAGATCTTCTATGCAACCATAATCCTAGGAATTCCTTTTGATGTTAGCCCTGGATTTCCCTTTGATTTTCTTCTGAGTTAAATTTCCTGGGTGTGTAGTCTGTGTTTACACATGTAAATTTATTCCTTATTCTGGTGAAGCAGATCCTTTAATAGTGCTATCAAGTTAAAAAATACATTACACTGTGAGGGGTACCTGGGTGGCCTAGTCAGTTGAGCGTCCAACTTTGGCTCAGGTCATGATCTCATACATAGTTCATGGGTTCGAGCCCCACGTCAGGCTCTGTGCTGACAGCCCGGAGCTTGGAGCCTGCTTCAGATTCTGTGTCTCCCTCTCTCTCTGACCCTCCCCTGCTCACAGTTTGTTTCTGTCTTTCAAAAATAAATAAACATCTTTTTAAAAAGGTTAAAAACAGTAAATAAATTACACTGGCAGAGGCCTACTGAGGACCACCTGTCTCTCATGTACCACCACAATGAGACTGCTTGTCAGTTGTTATTTGGACATTGTGACTTCACCATTTGCTGTCCTGTGAGCAGTCTCCTATTTCAGCTCTCTTTCTCAGATTACTCCTACATTTTAGTGGAAACCAGGCAATTGGGTGGTACAGTAGACAAACAATGGCTCCTCAAAGCAGTACACATTCTAATCCCTGTAACCTGTATGTTTCTCTCAGTGACAAAAGAGACTGCAGATTTGAGTAAATTAAGGATCTTAAAATAGGGAGGCTGTTTTGGGTTATCAGTGGGCACAATGTAATTATAGGAGTCTTATGTAGGGGAGGTAGAAGGTATGATAGAGACGGAATGAGAGAGAGAGAGAGAGTGTTGGCTCTATATATGGAGGGAGGGGCCACAAGCCAAGAAATGCCGCAGTCTCTAGAAGCTAGGGAAGTTGAGGACCTGATTCTCCCCTAGATCCTCTGGAAGGACCTCTGCCAATGCTTTTAGTTGGGAATTCTGACCTCTGGAAATGTAAAAGAATAACGCTGAGTTGTTTTAACCCACTAAATTTGTGGTAATTTATTACAGCAGGAATAGAAAACCAATACAGGTGTTGATTTTTTCAGATCTTACAAGTCTTAAAATGTCTGTATTCAATCTTCACATTGATTGCTTGGCTGATTATACCATTCGAGTTGGAAGTCCTTTCCCTTCAACACATGGAAGACATTTTTCCACTGTCTTCTTTCTTCAAGAGTTGTTGAGAAGTCCAGAGTCATTTTTATTATGATTACTTTTTAAAAAAATTTTTAATGTTTTATTATTTATTTCTGAGAGACAGACAGACAGAGCATGAGTGGGGGAGGGGCGGAGAGAGAGGGAGGCACAGAATCCGAAGCAGGCTCCAGGCTCTGAGCTGTCAGCACAGAGCCTGACACGGGGTTTGAACTCACGAGCCACAAGATGATGACCTGAGCCAAAGTCAGACGCCTAACCAACTGAGCCACCCAGGTGCCCCTGTTATGATTTCATACATGTGACCTTCCCCCTACCCCCACCCCCAGATACTCAGAGTATTGTCTCTTTGTTTTTAATGTTCCATTACTTCACAATCCTTGGGGCTCTAACTCTATGTCAGGAGCCTGGTGCTTTTAAATTCCATAAATCAATTTTAAAGGAAAAAATAAACTGGGGAATAAGGATATTATCCTTATAATATAAATATATACTTATAATTACAAACTCTTACAAATCAATATGAAAAAACTCAAATTCTCCAAAAGAAAAACTAAAACCAGGAATGCACTAATGAATACAATGATGGGTGGGAAACCATGGTGGCTATGAAAAATTCCATAGCCTTACTAGAAATAAAATAAATGCTAATTAAAACTGTGAGAAAATAGTTTTCACTTTTTCAATTGGTGAAGATTTAAAAAAATACAGCCAATGTTGATTAAGTTTTCACCACTTTTATACACTGTTGATAGAAATGATAGAAATGTAAAGTCTTACATCTCAACTATGGATGAAGCTTAGATTAGTAAGTCAGACCAAAACCTTTTAAAAAATGGTTATGTCCTGGGTTCCTGGGTGGCTCAGTTGGTTAAGCGTCTGACTTCAGCTCAGATCACGATCTCATGGCCTGTGAGTCTGAGCCCCACAATTGGGCTCAGCACCAACAGGGCAGAACCTGCTTGGGATTTTCTCTCCACCCCCTCCCTCTCCGCCCTTGTAGAAAGCATGTGCTCTCTCTCTCAAAGATAAATAAATGTAAGAAATGGTTATGTTTTTTGACTTAACAAATTTACTTTTGGGAATGTATTATAAGGAAATAGTAGTCAATGTGAATAATGATTTAACTTATCTTTTCCATATTGTTTCTAACATTGAGAAAGTGGAAATAACCTACTTACTCAATAGTACAAAAATAGTGAAAATAACACTTTCCCTATGGCAAAGGGATGTTTTATCAGAATTTAGTATTACATGTATGGTATAGGGGCACCTGGGTGGGTCAATCTGTTAAGTGACTGACCTCAGCTCAGGTCATGATCTCATGGTTCATGAGTTTGAGTCCCACATCAGCCTTTGCAGCTCTCTGCTCCAGCTTTGAGAGCTCTCCGCATCTCTGTGCCTGCTTAGAACTTTCTATCTTCCTCTCTCTCTGCCCCTTCCCCATTCTGTCTGTCTGTCTGCCTGTCTGCCTCTCTCTCTTTCCCCAAAATAAATAAACTTAAAAAAAGTTATGGTATAAAAATTATGGTATAAAAAAATGACTAGTATTGTTAAGAAGCTGATGGGGAACTGAAATGAGATTTGGTGAAAAAACAAGTTTTATTAAAAAATAATTCTCTGGGTTCTATGCTTTGTTACTGGCAAGGTTGATTTCCTTCTAGGGGTGGACTATTTCTTCTTCTGGACTTTGAGAGGGTGCAAAGAACGGCTTTAGATAATGATAGTAAAATAATAGTTACAGCAATAGCAGCTAGCATTGAGTACTTACTGTGTGCTAGGTAACCTGTCAAGTGTTTAATATATTTTATTTCATTTCTGTAGTAAACCTTTGGGAGTAGGTAGTATTACTTATCTTTGATGTGAAGAGTGACACTTGGAGTTGTTGAACAAATGGCCCAAAGTCACACAGATAGTAAATGCTGAAGTTGGAATTCAAAATTTGGCGGTCAGGTTTTGTACTGAATGTTTCTGTCCCCAAGTTCCTATGTTGAAACCCTAATCCCCATTGTAAAGGTATTTGGAGGTGGGACTTTTGGGAAGGAACAGATCATGATGGGATTAGTGCCTCTAGGAGAGGAGACGCAGGAGACTTGCTGCTGTGTGCTCCCCACCATGCGAGGATGTGAGACGGCCATCTGCAAACTAGGAAGAGGGCCCTCACCAAGTACGAAATATGTCTGCACCTCGATGTTGGACTTTCCAGCCCTCAGAACTGTGAGGAATTAGGGGAGCCTGGGGGGGCTCAGTCGGCTAAGCTTCCCACTTGGGCTCAGATCATGATCTGACAGTTTGTGGGTTCCAGCCCAGCGTTGGACTCTGTGCTGACAGCTCCCAGCCTGGTGCGTCCTTCCGATTCCATCTCTGCTCCTCCCCTGCTTACAGTCTGCCCCTCTCTCTCTCTTTCAAAAATAAATAAACATTAAAAAAAAAAAAAGAACTGTGAGGAATAAATGTTTGTTGTTTAAGCCACCTAGTCTGCGGTATTTTTGTCGTAGCAGCCGGAGCAGACTAAGACATTGGGATTCTCGACATTCTTATCCCCTGGATAATGCCTCAATTAAGTAAAGAAAACAGACTTAAAACAGCATGTGGGGTAAAATCCCATTTTTTTGTTAGTAGACTCTTTTTTATTCAGAAAAAAAAATCACCCCCCAAACAAAACAGTTTTCTAACTACACAGAGGAGGGGTGTGGGTGGGGGAGGAGTCTGTCCATCCAGCCCCAGCCTCCCCCCCAAATAAAAATGGTGCATGTGTGTGTGGGCAGGAGAGGGGTGCAGAAGCAGCTTGGGGGGGACAGACGAGGTCAGTCCCGGGAATGCTGAGGTGGGAGGCCATTTCATAGCATCCCTTGTTGGTCACACCTCCCTGGGCGCCCTTGGCCATGGGCAGGGTGAAGGTCTTGGCAGTCACGGTGACAGTGATGTTGGAAGCAGGAGCTGTGCAGGGTCTCCCGGTAGAAAATCCCTGGTAAATTCCCTGACTGGCATCAGCGAGTCCGGATCAGAAGAGCGGGTCTGGCCCCCGAGTGTCAGCCTAGTCACGAAAGCACTTGGCCAGTCTTGGCCAACCAGGACACCTTTGCCGACCTCAGCCAGCGTGACGCTGACAGAGGTTTGGTTTCCCCAGAACGGTGCCCGGACCGAGGGCGGCTCCTCGTACCCCGCAATGGCCTTGCTGCGACAGGTGCCCCCGCCGTGAGGTGAGGTGGTGGATGCTGGGGCCCCAGGCTGGGCTCTCGCTGGGCTGGGGGGCTCCGGCTGGTAGGGTGGGGAGGCTGAGAGTCGGGCCCGCTGCCCTCCCCCTACGCACCGGCTCTGCTTGCTGCACCTCAGCTCCGCACCACCGCCGAAATCCCATTTTTGTATTTAATAAGCCACTCAGCAAGGTAGAATTTTAATTAGTAGAGAAAGTGTTGTTTAAAATTAATAGCAGTGGGGCACCTCTCTGGCTCAGTCGGAAGAGCATGCAACTAACTCATGCTCTCTTGTTGTGAGTTCGAGCCCCTCTACATTTCATGTAGAGATTACTAAAAACAATAAATAAGCAAAATAAAAAAAAAAGGGACAGCTGCATCTCTGTCAGTTGAGGTCTCCCTCTGATCGTGAGTTCTGGAAGGGGGAATTCCTTTTAGTCAGGTAGGGGGAAGGGAAGAAGGGGGGAGGGGTGGCCGGGCACTTTTGGGAGTGGTCAACCCTGCTCTCTTGTTCTGTTCTTTGGCTCCCGAACTTGCAGTTTGCTGGGGGCAAGGTCAGCAGTTTCCCAAAGACTGAAGGAGACTCCTGGGAGGTGTCCTGGGAAAAAGGAAGGAAGTTAGCGAGACTCTGGTGGCTTTCTGCAGGAAGGGCAGTGTGACTGCATCACCTGGGACGCACTCAGGTGGCCCTGACCCCAGATGGCACCAAGGCCCCAGGGCGGTCCCAGGGGGAGTTCACCGTGAAGGGGGTAGGGGTGGGAGGGGACTGCTTCCCTGGACCTAACATTGCTGCAGCAACGACAGGCTTCCAGCTCAAGTCTTTATACATTTCACCCTTGGGTGTCCCAGGAGAAACAGCCCGTGGCCCCGTGACCTTGGAACTGCGGGCTGGCGGAGTACTTAAGGC
Organism: Hyaena hyaena; assembly: GCF_003009895.1. NCBI lineage: Eukaryota > Metazoa > Chordata > Mammalia > Carnivora > Hyaenidae > Hyaena > Hyaena hyaena. The sequence goes on along the minus strand of NW_024081093.1, from coordinate 160,843 downwards.
CGCTCCGTGTCCTGAGCGCCTCGCATAGCAGGTCTTCCGTGTTTCCACAGTGACACCTGGTGGGCAGCGGCGGAAGACTGGGGTCTGAGGACAGAGCAGTTTTCTAGCTTTCATTGTTTCGTTTTCATCTTCTTCCCCCTTCAACCGTATTGAGGCGTACTTAGCAAATAAAAGCACGGTATAGTCAAACTGGGCAATGCGATCCTTTCATATGCACTGTGAAAGGATCCGCACCTTCCGTCACTTGTGTGAGTGTGAGAACCCCTGGGTTCTCTCAGCGGATTCCAACCACATAACAGCATTTTTAACTACAGGCATCATGCTATCATTAGATCCTCAGACTTTGTTCCTCTCCTAAATGAAACTTTGTATCCGTTGCCAACCTCCGCTTGACCCCTCGTCCCAGACTCTGGTAACCACTATTCTACTATGTTTCTATGAGTTTTACTTTTTAGTTATTTTTTCCCTCTGAGTCCATGTATAAATGAAATAATGCAGTATTCGTCCTCCTCTGGTTTATTTCGCTTAGGGTAATGCCTTTCATGTTCATTCATGTCATTGCAAATGGCGGGACTACCTTCTTTATATGGCTGAATATATATATTTATAAATATAAAGTATAGTTATATAATTTATGTATAAATTATAGATTTATAAATATAAAATAAATATACATAAAAATATAAATATTTATAAATATTATATGTATAGAATAATAGACTTAGGTTGATTCCATACATGCTGCGATGAATCCTGGGGTACAGATACCTCTTTGAGATAATGATTTTATTACTTTGCATATATACCTAAAGGTAGGATTGCTGGATCATTTTGTAGTTCTGTTTTTAATTTCTTTTTTTTTTTTTATTTCTAGGAGAGAGAGAGAGACAGCATGAGCAGGGGAGGGTCAGAGAGAGAGGGAGTCACAGACTGAAACAGGCTCCAGGCTCCGAGCTGGCAGTCAGCACAGAGCCCGACGCGGGGCTCGAACCCACGAACTGCAAGATCATGACCCAAGCGAAAGTCGGACGCTTAACTGACTAAGCCACCCAGGCGCCCCTCTGTTTTTAATTTCTTGATGAACCTTCATTTAGTTTTCCAGAGTAGCTGTACCAGTTTACATTCCCAACAGATGTGTAAGGGTTGCCTTTTCTCCACATCCTTGCTAATATTTAGTATTTCTTGTCTTTTTGATAATGGCTGTTCTAACGGGTATGGGTGATATCTCATTGCAGTTTTGATTTGCATTTCCCTGATGATTAGTGAGCATCATTTCTTGTACCTGTTGGCCATCTGTATGTTTTCTTTGGGAAAATGTCTATTCAGGTCTTTTGCCTGTTTCTTTTTTGTATTTTATTTTTATCTTTTATTTATATTTAAAAAAATTTTTTTTTTTTTTTTATTTCTAGGAGAGAGAGAGAGACAGCGTGAGCAGGGGAGGGTCAGAGAGAGAGGGAGTCACAGACTGTGAAACAGGCTCCAGGCTCTGGGCTGGCAGTCAGCACAGAGCCCGACGCGGGGCTCGAACCCACGAACGTGAGATCATGACCTAAGCGAAAGTTGGACGCTTAACCAACTAAGCCACCCAGGAGCCCCTATCTTTTATTTATATTTTTAGACACTTATTTATTATTAAGAGACAGAGAGAGACAGAACATGAGCAAGGGAGGATCAGAGAGAGAGGGGGACACAGAATCCGAAGCAGGCTCCAGACTCTGATCTGTCAGCACAGAGCCTGACGCGGGGCTTGAATCCATGAACTGAGAGATCATGACCTGAGCCAAAGTCAGAAGCTTAACCGACTGAGCCACCCAGGTGCCCCTGCCTGTTTTTTGTTTTTAAATTGAGTTATCTGTTTTGTTTTTGCCATTGAGTTGATGAGTTCCTTATATATTTTGTTTAAAAAGATTTTTTTAAATGTTTTATTTATTTCTGAGAGAGAGACAGCGTGAGCAGGGGAGGGTCAGAGAGAGAGACACAGAATCCAAAACAGGCTCCAGGCTCTGAGCTGTCAGCATAGAGCACTGAACCGTGAGATCATGACCTGAGCTGAAGTCAGACTCTCAATCGACTGAGCCACGCAGGCGCTCCTATATTTTGGATATTAGCCCTTATTGATGTGGGTTGTAAATATTTTCTCCCATTCCATAGGTTGGGAGTTGACCGTTTTGTTGATCGTTTCTTTTGATGTGCTTTTTAGTTTGATATAGTCCCACTTTTTTTCTTAATGTTTATTTATTTTTGAGAGAGAGAGTGGGGGGGGAGGGGCAGAGAGAGAGGGAGACACAGAATCCAAAGCAGGCTCCAGGCTCTGAGCTGTCGGCACAGACAGCGGGGCTCGAACTCACAGAGTGTGAGATCATGACCTGAGCCAAAGTTGGACGCTCAACCGACTGAGCACCCAGGCGCCACTATATAGTCCCACTTCTTTATTTTTGCTTTTTTTTTTGCCTTTGCTATTGGTGCCCAGTCCAAAAAATGATCACCAAGACCAATATCAAGGAGCTTATGTCCTATGTTTTCTTCTAAGAGTTTTATGGTTTCTGGTCTTATATTTAAGTCTTTAATCCATTTTGAGTTGATGTTTTTGTTTAGTATAAGATAGAGATCCAGTTCCATTCTTTTGCAGGTGGATGTATGATTTTCCCAACACCATTTACTGATGGGACTATCCTTTCCCCATTGTCTATTCTTGGCTCCTTTGTCAAAAATTAATTAGCCAAATACATACTGATTTATTTCTGGGCTCTGTATTCTGTTCCATTGATCTATGTATCTGGTATTTATGCCAATACCACACTGGTTTGATTACTAAAGCTTTGTAATATAGCTTTAAATCAGAAAGAGTGATGCCTCCAGGGGCACCTGGGTGACTCAGTTGGTTAAGCAACCAACTCTTTGATTTCAGCTCAAGTCATGATGTCCAGGTCTTGAGATCAAGACCCGGCCTCCGGGTGTGGAGGTGGAGACTTCTAAGAATTCTTTCTCTCCCTCTCCTTCTCTCTCTCTCTCTAAAAATAGAAAGAAGAAAAGAAAGAAAGAAAGAAAGAAAGAAAGAAAGAAAGAAAGAAAGAAAGAGAGAGAGAGAGAGAGAAGGAAGGAAGGAAGGAAGGAAGGAAGGAAGGAAGGAAGGAAGGAAAGAAAAGAAAAAGAAAGAAAGAAAGAAAGAAAGAAGGAAGGAAAGAAGGAAGGAAGGAAGGAAGGAAGGAAGGAAGGAAAGAAAAGAAAAAGAAAGAAAGAAAGAAAGAAAGAAAGAAAGAAAGAAAGAAAGAAAGAAAGAAGAGGTGCCTCCAGGTTTGTTCATTCTCCAGATTTTTGGGGCTATTTGGGGTCTTTTGTAATTTCATATGAATTTTAGGATTATTTTTCTATTTCTGTAAAAGATGCCATTGGAATTTGATGGATTGCATTAAATCTATAGATGGCCATGGGTATTATGGGTATTTTAACAATACCACCCTTCCAATCCATGAACGCAGACTAGCTTTACATTCCTGTGTGTCTTCTTTAGTGTCTTTCATTAGTGTTTTATAGTTTTGAGTGTGAAGATTTTCATCTCCTTGGTTCAATTTATTCCTAAGTATTTTTTATTTTTGATACTATTGTAAATGAGATTGTTTTCTTAATTTCTCTCCAATAGTTCATTGTTAGTGCAATTGATTTTTATGTATTTTGTATCTTGCAACTTTATTAAATTGTCCATGTTTCATTCTTAAAGTCAACTATAAGCAAGGCTGATCCTTTGCGTTCTCTTCCTGAGCCTGTCATGGAAGGACAGAAGCATACAGTACGTATGATGTACTGTATATATCTGTTAAATAAATATGTATTAGAACCTATAATTTACATATATATATAAGCACTTACAAGTCAGTAAGGAAAGAAATGGTAACCCAATAGAAAAATGGCAAAAGGATAAAAATAAGCAGCTAATAGAAATAACAGAAATAACTAACACTTAAAGAGTTTTTATTTCATTCATAAATAATTTATTAAACATGAAGATTAAAAACATAGTGAGATGCTACTTTTCATCTAACCGGTTAATAAAATGTAGGATAAAATTTAGTGTGGGGGTGAGAGTGTGAAGAAACTCTCACAAACTGCTAGTGGAAGTAAATGGTGCAACAGTTTGGAAGGTAATTTAGTAACATATATCCAAATTTAAAATGTATGTACCCTGTAATCCAATAATTCCATTGCTAAAAATTTATGAATGTTTTCCAATTATTTTCTGTTTACATATTATTTAATTTCAGATTAATTCATTTGTAAGTAATACAAAATCCAACTCAAAGAAGTTCAAATAATAGGGATTTACTAGGTGGTGGACCTGGATCCCAGAGTCAGGGTGAGTTTCAGCTCTGGGTTGATCCAGCAGCGCAGAGATATCGTCAGTTTCTTTATAACTCTCTTCTCTGACTTCTGGCATGTCGCTTTCATCTAAAGGCTAATTCCCCATCAAGGTCACAAGATGGGGGGGCGCCTGGGTGGCTCAGTCGGTTAAGTGTCCAGCTTCAGCTCAAGTCATGATCTCATGATTGGTGGGTTCAAGCCCCATGTCAGGCTCTGTGCTGACAGCTCAGAGCCTGGAGTCTGCTTTGGATTCTGTGTCTCCTTCTCTCTCTGCCCCTCCCCTGCCTCATGCTCTGTCTCTCTCTCTCTAAAAAACAAACATTAAAAATAAAATAAGAAAAAGTCACAAGATGGTTACCGAAAACTCCCAAGGTACGGTTGACATGTGCATTCTTGATGCAGTAGGACAACTTTGCAGACCTTTCCTATAGGGAGTTCTCCTCGTAGGAATCTTAATTCACCAATATGGAATCCAGACATTCTGTTTCCCAGCCTCCCTTGCAGCTCTGCCGATGCCCTTCCAGATATTCACATGGAACTTAGTGACATGAAGGTGCGGGAACCGTGGAGAAATCCTCCTGGTAATCCTCAGGCTGCAGCTGCAGCAGCTCAGGTTGGGACCCCCTTGCCAGTGGGGTACTTGTGCTCAGTGGGCCCGCAGTCACTCCATAACTGGAGCAGTTAGGCAGTAGGATATCTTCTGCTGTATCCCCCTGAAGCCCGATTCTCTTGGCCTTCCCAGAGATTCTCTGAACTCCCTGATATCCTTTAACAAGTTCCTTTTGCGTTCCAACTATCCACAGTTCATTTCTAGTGTGAAAAGTAAGGATTCTGACATGCAGAGAAATGTTTCCTCATCACGTCTGGGGAAAGGAAGGTCACAGACAGAAATTCTCTCAAAAGAGCAGCATGTGGGGCACCTGGGTGGCTGAGTGGGTTGAGCGTCCAGTTTTGGCCTAGGTCATGAGCCCGCGGTTCCTGGATTTGACTGCCAAGTGGAGCTGGCTGCATGGAGCCTGCTTCAGATTCTCTGTCTCCCTCCCTCTCTGCCCTCCCCCCCCCACCCCCGCTTGCACGCTCTCTGTCTTTAAAAAATAAACAAACATTAGGGGCGCCTGGGTGGCTTAGTGGGTTAAGCATCCGACTTTCGCTTAGGTCATGATCTCGCGGTTCGTGGGTTCGAGCCCCGCGTTGGGCTCTGTGCTGACTGCCAACTCAGAGCCTGGAGCCTATTTCAGAGTCTGTATCTCCCTCTCTCTCTGACCCTCCCCTGCTCACACTGTCTCTCTCTCTCTCCTAGAAATAAATAAAAATATTTTTAAAAATAAAAAATAAACAAACATTAAAAGAAGAAAAAAGAATAAGATGGTTCCCTCTCTGACACCTCTGGCAAACCTTTTTTCTTTCTCAAAAGCCAGATTTTTTTTTTTTTTTCTGAATGACTGGGGCTTGAGGATGGGATGACACTTATATCTAAGGCTCAAGACACATATATCCCTTAAGGCTTGAGACAAAGGACAAAGAGAGAGAAGTGAGGACAGCCAGGGGAAAATCAGAATACTTGGAGAAGTATGAAAAAGTGAAGGTATTATGTGAGGGAGGAGGACCTTGATGTCCACCAGACAATGTAACTTATCTTAAACCCCTTAGTCATATCCGTCCCCTGCTCTTCACACATATCTTCCTCTTTGGGGCTCTCAGCTCTGCGAGAACATGTGTCATGTTGCTGCTGGTCACCACCTGGAACTTCTGGATACAGTCACCAGGGCAGGATGTAGCTTCCTCTTTCTGTGGTTGGAAGACGTTGGCATGAGAGGCCACTTCCTTGTTCCTCCATTCTCCCTTTAGTAAGAATTAGGGCAACAGAAAGAATGACAATGCCTTTCTCCTTAGTTTAATACAAAAGTCCTTATGAAATTCAATGCTCATTGTTACACTCCATTTGCTAATTTTTTTCCCCTGTTCTTAGGCACCAATGTCTCTCAACAACGCTTCTTTCTCACCTCTCAAAGTTAGTCTTCATTCATTCTTTGAAACAACCCACCGCTTCCAATGGGTGGAAGTATGGTCCTCACAATTTGGACCCTGTTCTTAACAGTACATTTCTCAAGAGTGAATCTCACCCTTGGTATTATTGGCCTTTTAGACAGGGTAAGTTTTTGCTGTGGGGCACTGTACTGTGCATGTAGGTAGCATCACTGGCTTCTACCCACTAGATGCCAGTAGTATCCTTCCCCTTACCGTCCTCTGCCCCCTCAAGCTGTTTAAACCCAAAACGTCCCAGACGTTGCTGGATGCTCTCTGGGGGGACGGAATTACATCTCCCTGAGAACCACTAGACAATTCCCCAGGGGAGTGAGAGCGGTGGAGTCCTCCCATAGGCCAAGTGGGAGTGGGGAACTTTGACAAGCCAGGCCCCACCACAACTACAAGGTGGGCGGAGGAACTCACTTCCCGGACTTGTGGATGAGTCACTTTGTTCTCTTAAAGGGGCTGGAGGTCACTATTAAATCATCAACTCCCAAAGATGAATATTAATTTTCACAGAGTACAGCCTGACAACAAAGTAGATACACTTTCTCACCTGTCCTATAATTTGCAAAGCCACATCTCTCATAATGAGGCATTACACACTATTACTTCAACCTACCTTGCTTCCAAATGTATCTTCTTTGGATCATCTCTGGGAAATATTCCTTTTAATTCCCTTAGCTACTGACAGATTTGGCCCAAAGATTTGAAATTATTACTTGGAAATTTAATCTTGTAGGGTTTTTTTTTTTTTTTTTTTTTTGGATGGAGGTCGTTGTGTTATTTGGTATGTGGTACACATGTATTTGGTACATGAATTTTAGGTTGCCTGATATAGTTATTAAAAACTTAAAAAATATTATTACATTTATTTATTTTTGAGAGACAGAGAGGCAGAGCACAAGTGGGGGAGGGGCAGAGAGCAAATGAGACACAGAATCCGAAGCAGGCTCCAGGCTCCTAGCTGTCAGCACAGAGCCGGATGCGGGGCTCAAACCCAGGAACAGTGAGATCATGACCTGAGCTGAAGTCGGACTCTTAATCAACTGAGCCACCCAGGTGCCTGATTTTACCTTTTTCTTACTGCTGTTCCTTCAGCTGGCTCCACTGCTCAGGATTTCAAGAAATACCTTTTCTTTAAGGTATTTCATTCAACCTTCCGAATCCATCTGATATTCTCTAGTATCAACTAGGACCTTCCCTGTAAAACCTGGAACACTGACATATCCGCTTAGGGGATGGCAGAGCTCTTGAAGTCTACCAGTCTTTGACTTCTTTACCGGTTTTTCTGGAGTAACTTGCTTTTTCTGCTTTAACTTCTAGTCAACCTCACTGTCAGAATCGCTGCCAGAAGAGCTTGAAGAAACAAGTTCCTTTGGTTGAGACACTGCCCCGCTCTTGCAGCCAAACAGCCTTCTGCTTGCAAGTGTATTTATTTACTTTTTAAGTAGGCTTTACGGTCAGCATGGAGCCCAGTGTGCGGCTTTGGGGGCTGAACTCACAACCCTGAGATCAAGATCTGAGCTGAGCTCAAGCCAGATGCTTAACCAACTGAGGCACCCAGGGAACCCTATATATATGTATATACATATATATACATATACATATATATACACACATACACACTTTATGTTTACCTTTATGCTAATGCCTTTTTCTTAATTATTTGGTGTTCCTTTTCCTCAGTTCCTTTGACAAACTTTGGTTTGTCAGGTTTAAATGACACTTGATGGTATCATTTAAATATCTTTTGATTTCCATCACCCATTCACCAATCGGATTACTTATTCTACTTTTCCTTTCTGATAGTTGCAATGTACTATGAAATAGATCCAAAAAATAAGATAGATTAATGGATAGATGGACAGAGGGATGATTAGAGAGATGTGTGATAAAGATAGATACGTGTGATAATAAAATGTTGATGTTAGAATCTTGGTGGTGGATATGTAGGTGTCTTTAAAATTCTATACTGTTTAAAATTTTAAGAATTAAAGTGTAGAGTACAAGAACATCCGAGCCAGCCTGAAGGCGTTTCCACTGGTCAAATCTTAACCAAAAGAGAATACCAAAATACATAGTGATAGGAAGAGAGTATAATCTATGAGTCCACGATGATATAAATTTATAACTGAGTGAATAAGTAAATGAGAGAAAAAGGAAAACTCTTCTGTAAACTTGCTTACAGAATAGTGCCAACTAATAAATATGGGAGGAGTAATGGATAAGAAAATTTCCATTTTGCGAGCATCTGAGCAGTCATAGGTTCAGGCAAGGATCATCAACGCAAGAAAAACATCAGTAGAAAAATGTTTAACGAGGAACAATATGTTCATACAGTCTCAAAGTATATACCCACAAGTGACTTGTTAATTACAAAAAGAAAATATTTTTTCCAGGAAGAAATATGGTAGACATCACGTTAAAAAATTAGTGTTTTGGGGTACCTGGCTGGCTCAGTTGGTAGAGTGTACAAGTCTCAATCCTGGGGTTGTAAATTTGAGCCCCGTGTTGGGTGTAGAGATCACTTAAAAATAAAATCTTTAAAAAAATAGGGTTTATTATGACTGTAAAGTTTGTTAACAGCATGCAAAGCTAGCTGCTCTGATTCATTTCCTCACTTGCTCAGTCTTTTCTCTAGTATCACGGTTATTCTTTTATTCTTCCTGGTAATATTTATTTTTTCTGAAACCTCCATCGTATCAGGTGTTGTATCTCATCCCGCCAATCTTTCTTTCTTTTTCTCTTTGGGACCTTCCTTCTGGAGACCTTCAACCTCCTGCCTCAGTCTGGGCTGGCACACCTGCTGTTTTAGGCTTTCCTTTAACTGCTCTCTCCTTATGAACTCTCCTCTGTGAGGGGGAATCAAGACTTCTGTAACTATACAGAGTAGATTGATAGATTGGTTGCAGAATTCTCTCGATTCACATTTTGCTTGACATACAGTGGAAACTCAGAGATACTTGCTGAATAACTTAGTATGGCCATCCAAATGCTACTAATGCTTTGTACCGTGAAGCCTGCAGAGTTTGATTTTGAACACATGGTCATAAATGTTAAAGAGGCAAAGATAAGCAACATTACACACACTCTGTGTATATGCATAGTTTCCTTACAAGGAACTCGAGTGTGCTTGGTGTGAAGAGACGCTGATGGCTGCTCCCTGAACCTGACACGGAGCTACTACGTGCTGTAGGGGACAGGCTGGAGACACATTCATGCGTAGCTGTAACCCGCAAATTAACAACAAAAGTCAGGGTGAGAGGGTGAGGGTGGTCCTCTTTCAAGCCGAAATACTTAAACAAATATTGGAGTTTAGTGAAAATTGGAGTCTTGAGATACTCATGATTTTCAGCTTTCCAAAAATACTTATTTCTATTCCGTAAAGCATTCCCCCCACCCCGAAAATCCTGATATGTTATTCTTAGGCGTTATCTTACTTACGTACAGTGACTGTCGTCTAGGAGACGCTAGTGGCCAGGGGCAGCCGTTATTTAAACGGCGATTGACCAACGTAGGCAGCCGTGTTCGGGATGAGAGAGGGCTCACCGGGGGCAACTGCAGATAAAAGGACCCCTAGTTTCCCTCTAACTCTTTTTAAAAATTTTGGCGCTATGTGGACAGAATTTACATACCCATATGTGAAAAGTGAGTGATTTTCTTTGTTTGCATACATGTTGTATTTTCTTTGAAAGTTACATTTGCAAATAGGTTAAAGAGACAAATATTCTCTATTACATGGTGCAAAAAACCCAGTGCCCCGGCCCCACACCGTTTTTTGCTGTCCATTTACACAGGAGGTGTGTAAGGGGACCTGAGGCTTCCATCCTTGCTGCTCTGATTTCATCGCCTCTTTGTTTCTACTTAGCTCCTTTCCTTGAGGCCCCTCCCTGTCCCTTCTCTACCCACCACTCTAGAGTGTGGAGGGAAGTATCACCATCTCATTCACCGTCTGCACTTTACCCTCTGACTCTTCCTCTCAGCCCCCCAAGGGCTTCTCTTTCTTGCAGTGCAGGAATTTTCCTTACGTCGAATCCTTGTCCTACTTACTCTTTCGTTCATTGTAAACACTCTCTTCTGTGGCCTTATGGGCTTGGTTTACATAAGCCTCTTTCCTCCCAAAGTTTGACTCCTCCCCAAATCACAAGTGCATACTTTCAGGCTCTGGTCTCCATTTGGACTTCAAAAACTCTTATTTTGAAATTCAAACCTGGTTTCATCGGGTTCTCTTCTTCCAAAGAGGCAAGTATTTCCATTGGTTCAATCTGGGCCCGCCGGAACTACAGACTATGAGGGAGGAAGATCCCCCCAAAACACGACATGGAGGTGACTAAGTCCAAGAATGTATTTTACGGAGTTTCATTACACGGATGGAAAATCAACGTTGCCTTTAGTGAGTTTGGAAGCAGTGAAACTCATCCTTGGGACACATCGCTGGTGCTCCTTTACATCCAGCCCTCCTCCCTTCCTGGGCACCAGGAAGCCTCTCCTTCCGAGTCCCACTGCATTTTGACGGGGCCAGGTGAGAGGTCCCAGCCAGGGAAGCGTGAGCGCAAGCGAGGGCTGCGGCAGTGGAAAACTGCTGTGTGATGCGGCACATTTCCCGTCCCCCCTTGAAAGTGTGCCTCATGTTGAGATAACTGAGCTAGAAGATCAGAGCAGTCTGCATCACTAACACGCTACTTGGAGCACAGCGACCTTGGAGAGTTTACGATGTTGAGAGACAGAGATTCTGAAATTGTTTTCCAGTGTTTACTAAGCGTCTTTCACGACTGAGCATGCTTGACAGAATAGGAAGAAAAAAATAATGAGATACAAAGTTGCACGCAAAAGAGTCATGAGAATTAGCCAAAGAAAATAGATGGGCTGAGAGAAGGGAGTGCAAGGAGCTTTGCTTACAGAGGACGTCCAGGCTGTGGACCCGCAGAATTTCATTTTACATGCGACTCTTCAAATGTGCCACGTTTTCCAGGGAAGGCGTGTTGTGCTTTGAAGACAGAGCAGAGCAATGTTTTGAAATGACGCTGGAAGAGCAGGGGAGGAGGAGGAAAGAAATGGGTGAAAGCTGGAAAAGAGGAACGGAGGCCACTTCCCCGAACACTGCACTCACCGCAGGCTGTGTGCCAGGCACAGCACAGGCCCCGTGGCAAACAGAAAATAACAGTATGAGGACTCTTCGGTCTGGGGAGAGGCTGGAAAGTAGCAGCCTGCCTGAGCTCCTATGGTGTGTGCCAGAGCCAAAGGGAAATCAGGGGTTGTGGGGGTGGCGGGGTCTAGGGAGATCCAGGAAGGCTTCCTGTAGGAGGCAACTGGAGCTGAGTCTTGAATGAGCTCTAGAAGAATGCCTGGTCCAGGGAGGATGATGAGGAGTGAGCAAGAGGAGACCGACATCCTTGAGAAGGCTAAGTGTGGAATTTAGTCACAAGAGACGGTCAGGAAATTGGCTATTATCGGAACACAAGCATATGTCATGCTACTTTGGCCACTGGCCTACTGCTTCATTGATTGTTGCCTAATTAACTACACTGGCTGATAGCCACATTCATGAGCGTACCTCTCATTGAGAAAGATGTGTCATTTTGATAGTAGAAATCTAATTTTTTTTACAAGCAGTGAAACTTATTTACTCATTCAAAAATGTTTACTGAGTATCTCCCATGTGCCCAGTGCTTAAAAAAACAACACAACTGTGTTCTTATAGAGCTTATATTCTAGTGGGGAAGTCAGACAAAAATTAAATCAACGGCAACAAAAATACTTGCCAGTGAGGGTAAGTGTTTTGAAGGAAATAAGCAATAGCTAAGCTAGCCAGTGACAGGGCGGATCTGTTTCACATGGGATGATGGGGAGGAGACAGTTCAACTAACATACGAAGAAAGTGGGGAGAAAGCATTCTAAGTCACATAAGGAAAGAAAGATCTTAGTAATTTTGAGAACTAAAATGGGACCAGTGTGACTGGACAGTCATAAATGAGGAACAAGAGGAACACATGAAATGGAAGAGATCTGCAGAAATAGATCGCGCTGCGGTAAGGAGTTTGGATTTTATTCCAAGGTCCATCAGACAGCCTCACCTTACCTCCCCTTGACCAATGCAGCACAGTTCACTACATCTACGATCACTTCCCTTCCGCCTCAGCAACGGGCTTATCCCCGTCTTTCTGACAGAAGAGAATCCCTCCCTTCTCCCCTCCGTGTTATGGCTACCCCTTTCCTCTCCTCTTTCCATGCACTCTGCCTCTCAGGTTCTCCTGAAGCCCCCGTGCATCTGTTCTGTGAGCCCAACCTACAAGCAAATCTATCATCTTCTGTCTTAAAAATACACCTAATCTGATACTGTCTTTCCTAATTGGTAGCTTCTGACCTATTTCTATTTCTTTGTGTTCCCTTAGAGTCCCAGGGCTTTAAAAATCAGCTCACTGCTGATTCCCAATCACCATCTCTCCCAGAAGCTCTAATTCCATATACCCAATTGTCAATTTATTGACTCCACTTGAATGGGGGTACAAACACTCCCAATCCCCTCCCTCACCAGTAGATTATGCATCAGTTTTCCTTGTATCAATCAGTAAATGATTCTACTGATCACCCAGAAGTTCAGGCACCCAAACCAGGTGCCATCCTTCATCCCTCCCTTCTCTTCACCTTCCGACTCCTGTTTATCAGTGAATCCTTCAATTTGTAACTCAAAATTGCATCAACTTAGCTCACCCCTGCTAATGTTACCTTTCATGATCTCTTGCCCGATTTCTGAAATGATCTCATGATTTACCCCTCTACTTCCACCTTGCCTTTCTTTAATGCATTGTCTACATAGCAACGTGGCTGTCTTTTTTACCCTAGAATCTTTAACATTTTTTTAATGTTTATTTTTTAAGAGAGAGAGAGAGACAGAGCATGAGTGGGGGAGGGGCAGAGAGAGGGAGAGAGACACAGAATGGGAAGCAGGCTCCGGGCTCTGAGCTGTCAGCACAGAGCCCGAGCGGGGCTTGAACCCACAGACCGTGAGATCATGACCTGAGCTGAAGTCGGCTGCTTAACTGACTGAGCCACCCAGGCACCCCATACACGTATGTGCATTTTGTAGTCAAAGTGAGATATGTAACACACATAATGTTCTGTGACTTGCCCTTCAGTGAATAATCTCCCTCTCTCCAAGGCAATACATTTGCATCTTATGCTCAGTCTCTCTATATCGAAATTCCTTCAACTGTCCTGAAAATGCATTTTGTAGGTAATCTCTTCATACTAGGATTCAATCCACTCTTTTTTTTTTTTAATTTTTTGATGTTTTTATTTATTTCTAGGAGAGAGAGAGAGAGAGAGAGAGACAGCGTGAGCAGGGGAGGGTCAGAGAGAGAGGGAGTCACAGACTGAAACAGGCTCCAGGCTCCGAGCTGGCAGTCAGCACAGAGCCCGACGCGGTGCCCGAACCCACAAACCGCGAGATCATGACCTAAGCGAAAGTCGGACGCTCAACCGACTAAGCCACCCAGGCGCCCCAAGATTCAATCCACTCTTAAGTACCCTAAAGTTTTTGTTTTTTCATGCAGCGGTGGCTTTTTTCACAGCAGTATATTGTTGAAGAGATGGACGGTTGTCCAGTAGAACATTCCACCTCCTGGCTGTTTGGTTACTTCCCATAGATAATTTAGTTGGCTCCTCTATCCCCTGCATTCCTAGTAAGCTGTTAGATGCAAAGTTTTGATAGACTCAAGTTAAACATTTTTGCCTGGAATATATCATAGGTGACATCGTATACTTGATTCTACAGCGTATCAAGGGCTACACTATCAGATCGATGCACAGGGCAGCCTTGTTAAAACGTATCCATCCCACTTACAGCTTTCTTTGCATTTATTCCATAGTACAAATTAAAAAAAAATTTTTTTTAATGTTTATTGATTTTTGAGAGAGAGAGACAGAGCACGAACAAGGAAGGGGCAGATACAGAGCGAAGGAGACACAGAATCCAAAGCAGGCTCCAGGCTCTGAGCTGTCAGCACAGAGCCCGACGCGGGGCTCAAACCCACGAACCGTGAGATCATGACCTGAGCCGACGTCGAACGCTTAACCGACTGAGCCCCCCAGGCGCCCCTAAAACAAGTTCTTTAACGTGGCCTACAAGGTTCTGCATGAATGATGCTTGCTTTACTCTTCCAACTTTATTTTATTCCGTTTCCTGTGTGGTTTTTAAGGTTTTGCCACAGTTTGCTTCAACTTCCTGTTGAAGGGAAAGTGCTTGCTTCCTGGGGCCTCTGCACTTGCCCCTTGGTCTGTGAGGTTCTCCGTTGCCGCCCTTCCCTTCCACCAACGTCAAGCATCTTCTCAAACTGCAGGTCGTGGGTAGTCAGCCTCAGAGAAGCCTACTCTAATTGGTGGTCTTGTTTAAATCCGGTTCTTCCAAGGGGCCCTGACACCCTACATTCCAAGCACCCTGTTTTTCCTACCGAGCTTTGGATACGTGGTACACCTTGGTTTCTGCGTCCTTACCTGCCCGTAAGCGGCACCAGGGCAGGACCTGGCCTACAGGGCCCGCCGGGTCCTCGCGAACCGCGCAGGTCACAACCCCGCGGCTGCCACGTCTCGGACAGCTCGCCGCACACTCTCGCGGGGGCACGAACGCTCCTTCCCCGACAGGCCGCTCGAGTGGAGGAATGGCTACTTTTACGGGAAAGCGCCGCGACAGCGGGCCGCAAGGGGAGACTTCCGCCGGTGACAGTGGGCCAGCTCCTCGTCGCTCGACCCCGCGGCACCCCCGCCCGGGCCCGCGGCTCCGCGGCCCCGGCTGCCTCACGTGACTGCGGGCGGCGCGCCCGGTGCGCCTGCGCGGGAGCTCCCGGAAGTGGCCGGACCCAGAGCTCGGGCGGAGAGCCCCGTCCGTCGGTGCGTCGGTCCGCCGGTCCGCCAGCCGGGTCGTCCGCGCGCCTCGGCCCTCGTCGGCGTCCCGCGGTCTGGTGCGGCCCGAGCGGCGGCCGGGGTGCTCGCCATGGCGACGTTCATCTCGGTCCAGCTGAAGAAGACCTCGGAGGTGGACCTGGCCAAGCCGCTGGTGAAGTTCATCCAGCAGACGTACCCGAGCGGCGGGGAGGAGCAGGCCCAGTACTGCCGCGCGGCGGAGGAGCTCAGCAAGCTGCGCCGCGCCGCGCTCGGCCGCCCGCTGGACAAGCACGAGGGCGCTCTCGAGACGCTGCTGAGGTGGGCCCGGGGGCGCGCGGGGGCCGGGGGGCGCCGGGCCGCCGCCCCCGCCCCGCCCCGCGCCGGCCCTCCCCTCCCCTCCCCTCGCCGCGCCGCCGCGGCCCCGGCCCGGCCGCCCCGCCCTGGCGGCGCCGGGCGCGTAGGTGCGGCCCGCATTCCTTCCCGCTGAGCCGGGCCGGCGCCCCGCGGGCACACCGCGCGCCCGGCCCTCGCCGCCCGCCCCCGCCCTGGGTCCGCGGGCGAGCCGGGCCGTGGGGGACCTGGGACGCGCGGTGTGCCCGCGGGGCGCGTTTCCCCACAAGTAGTTTCCCGCGCCTGTGTGTGTGTGGGGGGGTCCCCGAGACGCCGCCCCCTCCCCCGTGTTTGCTTCCGCGCAAAACTTTGTTGGCCGGGTTAGGATTTCCTAACAGTAGTTGCCTGGGGGTAGTGGGGGAGTTGGGGCACGGGAGCGAACGTCCAGTCACTTGACAGGCGCTTCCTTGTTAAGTTCATTGTTAGCACGACGGAGAATTCCCAGCGTTAGGAGCCGCGATTATGGGAAATGCAGCTCGAGTGGCAGAACGTTCCGGAGAGGTTGCTTCAAGTCGGTTTGTTCACAGCCGGCGTGCGCCCAAGAGAGTGAATTTGTTATCCTGGCAGGCTCATGCTGTATTTAAAAAAAAATTGTTTTTAAATGTTTATTTATTTTGGAGAGAGCATGAGCGGGGGAGGGGCAGAGAGAGAGAGAACCTAAAGCAAACTCCGGGCTCCGAGCTGTCAGCACAGAGCCCGACGCGAGGCTCGAACCCACGGACGGTGAGTCATGACCTGAGCCGAAGTCGGACGCTCCACCGACTGAGCCGCCCAGGCGTCCGGAGCTCAGGCTGTATTTAATGAGGGTTCCGTTTGTGGTACTTTTTCGGGTAGGATGGCAACATTTTTATAGCACTTCATAGTCAAAAGTGTCCTTTCGCTCCCTCGTTAAGAGCCCCGTTTCTTACGTGTAACATACCCTCCTTGCCTCAGCGGAGAGACACAGCTGTCCTAGGACGCAAGGACAAGCCCGGATTCCACTAGTTTATTTGTCCTGGTATCTGGAAAGTATAGGCATAGTGCTGCTTTGGCTTTAAGCATGTGGACATCATCCTACATCCATGTTGATTCCCTAATTCTAGGTGAGTCTTGTTCCTGCATTGGAGACGTGCCTCCCCCGCCCCCCCAGCCCTACTATAATTACAGTGGCCCTTAATAAACGAGAGAGTGCTTTTCTCCTGAACTCTGGCCAAGTCCTTGGGAGGCCTCTGGGTGGGTTTGAGCCCATGGATGATGGGAAATCTACTAATTTGCTTGCCCTTGTGTGAGTCACTCTCTGCTCCTTTTATCTTTTCCATCCCACATGGATCAGAGTGGTAGTAAAAGGGACCCGGGAAGGGCTCGTTCATCAAGAGGAGGATGCTGACTAGATGGCTCCGAGAGATTATGATCCTTTGCTGTCCTTTTTTTTTTTTTTTTTCTTAGATGGTTTATTTATTTTGAGAGAGAGAGCACAAGCGGGGGAGGAACAGAGTTGGGGGGGGGGGAGAATCCGAAGCAGGCTCTGTGCTGTCAGCGCAGAGCCGGGTGCGGGCCTTAATCTCCCACGCTGTGAGATCATTACTTGAGTGGAAACCAAGAGTCAGATGCCACCCAGGTGCCCCTCCAAAGCGATTCTGTTGTAGACCACGGTAGTATTTAGTGAGGGTCTTCCATTCTAGTATTAAGAAGGCATGACATGTGGTGTAACAAACCCTGTGATAAGTCTTGTTAAATAGAGTGTTTGGTCCCAACTCTTCAGGAGCTTGGAGTTTTCTTAGGCAGTTGGTGCATCGTTTCAAAACTGACAGACAACAGCGGGCCCTGGGTGGCTCAGTCAGTTAAGCATCTGACTGTTGATTTCAGCTCCTGTCATGATCTCATGGTTTGTGAGTTCAGGCCCCGCATCAGGCTCCTCACTGACAGTGTGGATAGAGCCTGCTCTGGATTCTCTCTCTCTCTCTCTCTCTCTCTGCCCCTCTCGTGCTTATATTCTTTCCAAAAGCGTAAATAAACTAAAAAAAAAAAAAAAGTAACGTACAAGAGGGAATAGTGGATAGTGATTGTGATAGGGCTCTGCTGTGAACTTTTAAAACTTCATTCATTCGTTCAGTCCTTATTCTTTTCTCAGGCGTAAATGTGAGAACTATAACGAGGTACTAGGGTCATTGCAGAAATGGTGTCTTTGAACTTAACCGTGTTTCATCAGGCACCTCGATATTATTCTCTTCTAGCCCTTTCACTCAGCAACTGTATATTTTTTTTCACTTCTTGCCCTTCTAGTGTGCCAGGATAAGTTAATAGATATACTACAGTCTGTTACGTTTTATGACGGAGGTGTATATAAAAGTTCCTTGGGTATATATGCTGTAAAAATCAAACAGTTGAGAGATGTTCATTCATTGAAGCAAGTGGAATATCTTAATTTTTAAAAAAAATTTATTATTATTTTTAAGTAGGCTCCACAGTCAGTATGCGGCTCAAACTCATGACCCTGAGATAAGAGTCACATGCTCTACCAACTGAGCCAGCCAGGCGCCCCTGGAATATCTTACTTTATTTTTATTTATGTTTTTAGAAGTTTATTTTTTTTTTTTGGTAGAGACAGCGCAGGTCGGGGAGGGGTAGAGATCAAGGGGGAGAGAGAGAATCCCAAGCTGGCTCGGTGCTGCCCATGCAGAGCCCGATGGGGGGCTCAAACTCAGGAACCTTTAGATCATGAATGACCTAAGCTGAAACTGAGTCAGATGCTTAACCGACTGAGTCACCCAGGTGCCCCTGGAATATCTTACTTTAATAATTATGCTTAGGTAATTGTGTATGCTGAATATTAATTTACATAGTTTTACCCTAATGAACTTTTTTTTAAAATTTATTTCTAGGAGAGAGAGAGACAGCGTGAGCAGGGGAGGGTCAGAGAGAGAGGGAGTCACAGACTCTGAAACAGGCTCCAGGCTCTGAGCTGGCAGTCAGCACATACCCTAATGAACTTTTATTTATTTATTTATTTATTTTTATTTATTTTATTTTTTTATTAAAATGTTTTATTTCTAGGAGAGAGAGAGAGAGAGAGACAGTGTGAGCAGGGGAGGGTCAGAGAGAGAGGGAGTCACAGACCGAAACAGGCTCCAGGCTCTGGGCTGGCAGTCAGCACAGAACCCGACGTGGGGCTCGAACCCATGAACCGTGAGATCATGACCTAAGCAAAAGTTGGATGCTTAACCGACTAAGCCACCCAGGCGCCCCCCTAATGAACTTTTAAATGAAATTTTTGAATTGAGAGGTTTGAGCTGATTTGTAAAGAATAGAAGCTGGCTTGGTAAGGACTGGTTCATAGCACCATGTAGAGGTCCGGTGATGGACTGGTCTTTTTATCACTACTAACTTGTAGAACTCTATTAAAATTTCCTAAGTATACGTTTATGACTATGGTATTGAGAATGGACATCCTCCTTTACAATGTGGCATTAGCTAAAAATTGATGAGAAGAGCCTTGGCAAACTGTAGGGTGATGTGGGGGCACTTTTTTTTTTGGTAGGTGGGGGAGGGAAACTTCAGATCTCTGTCTTTTGTGGCAATTAGTTTTGTTTTTGTTTCTTTGTTTATTTTTTAAGAGAGAAAGCTTCTGGTCTCTTTCCATGAAAAAGCCTGGTTGTCAGCTTTCTGAAATTTGATCAAGGGGAAATGGAGGTTGGGGATTTCAGTCTTTTATGCCATCTAGTTGAGTGTGACACCTTTATTAGGGTTGGATTCAGTTGCATGTAGCTCCAGTCATCAGGGAGTTAAATTATGATTTTGTTCCTGTGTAAAAAGTTGGTAGACAGGTAGTTCTGGTCCTCTGAGGCTGGCATAGTGGTTCTGGAAAGTTCCTCAGGCTCAGGTGTCTTCCAGCTCTCTGCTCTCTGAAACCTGGAGTCCTTGTTCTCAAGGCCCAGAGAGTAGTCATACCCAAGTTTCAGATGGTAGGAAAGAAGAGAGAAGGGCAGAGGGCTCAGTTTCCAGCATATTTCCTGGGAACTGCCCACAACACCCTGCTTATGTGTTACTGGCCTATAACGTATGTCCACATCACAGAAGGGTAGGAGAGAAAAAGCAGTTTTCATTAAGAACGGCCATATACCCAGCTGAAATCTGGGGTTCTGTTAAGGAAGGAGGGGAGAGAATGATGCAGGCACTTAACACTCCCAACCATAGCCTGTCCGTCCCCGTCCTCCCCACTTATTTGGGCTGATCCCCACCTTAGCTGTGTTTGATACCCCTGACATTGCCCTCAGAGTAGAGGAGCTGGGAGCCTAATGGTGTTTTTCAAAGATTTTCAACCGTACCTTCTCTCTCTGTCTCTGTCTCTCTCTTTTTAAATTTATTTCTGAGAGGGAGAGAGAGAGAGAGACAGCACAAGCAGAGGAGGGTCAGAGAGAGACACACACACAGAATCTGAAGCAGACTCCAGGCTCTGAGCTAGTTGTCAGCACAGAGCTTGATGCGGGGCTCAAACCCACGAACCATGAGATCATGTGACCTGAGCTGAAGTCGGACGCTTAACCGACTATGCCACCCAGGTGTCCCTACTGCACCTTCTCTTGCCAGACTCTTGCTTAATTCCTTTTCTGAGTGGTACCTCATAATTCAGATTCTTTCTGGCTTCGCTGGCATGATTTGGCTTTTACTTTGTTAGCTCCCTCTCCTCTAGGCAGTTGGATTTTCAGCTTTCTCTCTCTGCTTCATTCCTTCACTTCTCATGTTTTAGAAGATTTCCTGAAACCTCGTGTATGCCATTTCCCATTGTCTTTGTCCTTGTGCATTTATATCTTTAAATTTTTTTATTCCTTTTTTTTTTTTTTTAGTGGAATTTTGTGAGGGAATAGAGAAGGGTATTTGTTCAGATCTCTGGTTAACTGGAAGACGGTTGTTTATATTTTCATCTCTCACAGTGGTTTTATTAATTTACATTCCCATCAACAGCTATACGTGAGTTTTTTATTCCTCCGCATTCTTGTTGATACATGCTGGTTAATAATTTATTTTTATTTTTTTTTATTTTTTAGAGAGTGAGAGAGCGTACGCATGAATGGGGGAGGGGGCAGAGAGAAAGAGAGAAAGAGAATATCTTAAGCAGGCTCCATGCTCAGTGCAGAGCCTGCTGTAGGGCTCAATCCACGGCCCTCGAATCATGACCTGAGTCACAATCAAGAGTCGGATGCTCAACTGATTGAGCTGCCTGGTGCCCTGTTAGTAATTTCAATTATTGCTTTTTGCTAAACAGTGGATGAGAGATGGTATCTTGTTTTCCACTGCGTTGACCTGATTTCTCTGAGATAGAGCATCTTATGTTTACTGGTTACTTAATTTCTTTTTCTGTGAATGGACTCTTCTTTTTCTTTGCCCATTTTCTGGTTGCTTGTTTTTTCCTTAGTGATCTATGTGAGTTTTTTACATTTTCCGGTTATCCTTTTTTCATTATGCATATTTACATCTGTGTCTAACTTCTCAATTGTGTTCATGATACCTTTTGTCATACGGAAGTTCTTACAAAATGTTTTTTTTTTCATAATCGGTTGTTGTAATGTTTTTCTTACTCCTAATGTGAATGTGTTACATATGATTTTCTCCCCTTCATCAAATTTGCTATGGGTTTGAAGCTACCTCGTTCTTTTTTAAAACCAAGTCTATGGGGTTTTTTTGGTTTGTTTTCTGCCTTTGTCATTCATTTCCTTTTGTTTTCCTCTTTTTGTATTGAATTTTAGTTTTTTTCATCATTTTTTCCCCTCATTTATTTTAAGAGTGTATACTTTTGTTTTTGTTTTTGTTTTTTGAGTGTATGCTTTTCCTTAGTCTACTTTTGGCTGTATCAGTTGGTTTTGATAGTAATATTTTCATTGACATTTATTTATTTATTTTTTTTTAAAACATGATCCTTTAAATTTTTTTTAATGTTTATTCATTTTTGAGAGACAGAGACAGCACGTGCAGGGAGGGTCAGAGAGAGAGGGAGACACAGAATCCGAAGCAGCTCCAGGCTCCGAGCTGTCAGCACAGAGCCTGATGCGGGGCTTGAACCCACGAACCGTGAGATCATGACCTGAGCTGGAGTCGGATGCTTAACCGACTGAGCCACCCAGGCGCCCCGACATTTATTTTTAAATAGTTTGTAATTTTAGTTTTGTTTTCCCTAACTCAAGTCATAAACATTTTTGTAAAAATTCTAACTTTGCTATTCTCTTAGGGGCTGTTTAGTTTGTTGGGTTATGGTAGTATCATTTTCACTTGTAAATAAAGTTGATGGAATTAGTCTCTAATTTCTGAATTGTTTTAAAGCACTAGTGTTTTTTATATATGAGGAAAAGAAAATACTGCTGTTCCATTTTACTTCACAACTGTTGCTAACATTCAGATTGTTGGTTTGGGAGTGAGGATATTAAGATAATTTTAGTGCTGATGACATTACTACAGGTTTGTGACTCAAACAGTGTGGAGGAAGTGAAGATATGTAAGATCTGGCCCTTGGTCTCAAGGAGTATCTGTACTTGCCAGACCTTGATTTAGCTCAGTAATTTTATTCTGCAGAGAGGAATAGACCTAATTTAAAGGAAGACTTAAAATCTGATTTGGTTTTCTGTGTTTTGACTTCTAATGTTTGCTAAATAAAGAAGCTTATCAGGACTGTCTTCATTCTGTGTAAACTAAGGAGAGTCTTTTGAACACAGGAGGTTTAGGCCCACATAGTTTCCTTTGTGACAGAATTGAACTAAGATCCAGACCTCTTGACTCCCTGACTAGTTAGTTTCTATTATACTCTGCTGCAGAATGCTTCATTAATGACTCTTCATGGGATAAAATGGGTGAAGAAAGAAGTGTGAAAACAGGGTTCTGGAAGGATCTATTAACTCTGACCAACATGTGACCCTGCTCTTTGGATCGCCATGTGTCTCTGGCTGGCTGGTGGTTGGGAGCCACACAGCCCTAAGTCCTGACTGGAGCCCTGTAGGTCACACGAATTTGCATCGCACTGTCACTTTGGGTAGTGTGGCCTGGTTCTCAGTCTCCATGTGTTCCCCCTAAACTTTTTGTTTTAAATTGTTTTTTTTGAGGTTTATTTTTTGAGAGAGAGAGAGAAACGCACACACAGACAGGGGTAAGTGGGGGAGGGACTGAGAGAGAAGGAGACACAAAATCTGAAAACGCGCCCAAGCTCTGAGCTGGCAGCACAAACTGTGACATCTTGGCCTGAGCCGAAGTCGGTCAGTTAACTGACTGAGTTACCCGGGCGCCCCAAAACATTCCTTATTTCTTTTTATTTTTTTTTTATTATTTTTTTTATTTTTAAATATTTTTATTTATTTCTAGGAGAGAGAGAGACAGCATGAGCAGGGGAGGGTCAGAGAGAGAGGGAGACACAGACTCAGAAACAGGCTCCAGGCTCTGAGCTGGCAGTCAGCACAGAGCCCGACGTGGGGCTCGAACTCACGAACCGCGAGATCATGACCTAAGCGAAAGTCGGATGCTTAACCGACTAAGCCACCCAGGCGCCCCAAACATTCCTTATTTCTAAAATATTAAAAGCACATACAGATTCTTTGCAGCATTTTCCCCCAGAATACACTTTTCTTTTTGGCCTACTCTGGTGTAGCATACTGGCTTTCCTTCTTCCTGTTTGTGGAAAACTTGCAGCATTGGTCTACTTTGTTAGAGATATATCCTAAGCTAGAATCTGCTGATACAGTAAAGCATATTTAAATGATAGAGAGGTGGGTAGATTTTCTTGTTTCTGCCCTTGATCCCTGTCTAGACCTGACATTAGGCTGACTTATGAGGGATAGTATGAAGGAATTCTGTAGAAGGAGTAGTTCATTGTATTTGGTGCTGTAGGAACAGCATTTTGCCTGTAGTAACTGCAGGTAGCAATGGCTGCTTTCTTCGAAAGTCATTAGTTGGTTTCTGTTGGGGTTGACTCCGTATGAGTCCGATATTGATTTCCAACGATGATTCTCCCGTAGTTACTTTAAATTACATGACCTGTCCGAGACAGCTATTTCACTTTGAGGATTCCGTCACATAGCTTCCAGTCATTTCAGTCTGTGCTGTAAGTGTACTTTTCCCCTACACAACTTAACGTTTTGAGAGTTGAGCCCAAAAGCTTTGAATAGAGGATAGGTATAAACAAGAACATTCTGTTTAGCTTTTTTCTTTTTTCTCCTCCTAATCCATTTGCAGAGGAAGTAGCTTTATCTTCTACTACTGTCTTTCTTGCTTACTGTAGAGGAGTCGGCAGACTGAGGCCTGCTCAACTGCCTATTTTGGTACTGTTCATGGCCATTCTGAGTGGGTTGGGGCTGTGGAGCCTTGGAGACCTAGCTGCAGTGCTCCCCTCTGTCCCGTCATCCCGTTTATCCCCAGCGCTGGGGTGCTCCCCTCCATCCCATCATCCCGTTTATCCCCAGCGCCCACCTCCCTGGCCATTGGCTACACCTCACTGCTGCCCGGGACTAGCTGTGGTGCCGCCCGCACTTGGCAGTGATTATAGAATCTCAGGCAGGGAATTGGTGACTCAGCAGATTGCTTGTCTCCAGCAGCTGAGCCAGCGGCCCAGCTTGAGATGGCTGGGCTCTCCGGGGGAAGAGAAGGACGTGCTGGAATTTGGGTGTCCCTGCAGCAGAGAGTGAAGGTGACTGTGTTGTGTACTGCCCACCCCCTCCCCTGGGGCCCTCTCACTGGACCAGATACTCTTCCTTGGAGAGTGGATCTAGCTAATGACAGTTGGGCAGCTGTGTACCTAGTGTGCCCACCACCTGCGGTGGCCCAAGTCAGGTCAGAAGGATACAGGGCAGGCAAGAGTTTTCTTTCTTGTTATAGAAAGATCGATTCTCCTGTTTTCTCCTGTGCTTGCTCATAGTGTCCTTGATTTCGCCTTTTGCTTGGCAAAGCCTACAGCAGCCCTTCTCAGAAAGCTTCGGAATCCCTGCTCTGCAGCCACACCAGCCTTGTTGCTGGGCCTGTGTACCTTCAGGCACACCTGCCTTCTGTGGTCTCTGACCCTTGGTACTTGGCTATTATCTCCTTATGGGCTTGTTCTTTGGCAGTTCCTGTTGATTCACAAAACAGAGAATCTTGGGTTTTACTTTTCAGGGATGAGAAAAAAAAGTTATTTCTTAAAAATTTGTAAATTACTGATATGTTTGGGGCTAACAATAAAATAGCAAACAAACCCACTCTCTGCTCTCATGGAGCTTAGAATCCTATGAGGAAAAAGATGCCGTACATAATTCCATAAGTAAATGTGTTACATACTGTGCTAAGTTCTGTGAAGGATGAGTTCAGAGGCCTGAGAGATTATAAAGGGAGGGGAACTACTTTCAAATGGGAGTTAGGTTGACCTTGTCCCTTCTGCCACCACTGTGGAACACCCTCATTGTGCTACGACACGTCCTCACCGCGTTACTAGAACAGCTTCCTGACAGAGCTCTCTTCTTTTGCTTGCACAAGTTTTCCATGTAGTAGCCCTGGTCAATGAGTGTGAAAACAGATGAGCTCATGTTATTCTTTTGTCCAGACTCTGATGGCCCCCGTCTTCTTCTGTATAGTAGAAACTGAAACTCACAATTGTGCTCAAGGCATCATTACTTCCTTGATTTCATCTTCTACTGTTTTCTCCTGGGCTTGCTCTGTGACCAGATCGGCCTCCTTGCCATGGCGGGATATTTTCAGGCATACGCTTGCACCCGTGTTTTGGCAGTTGATCTTCCCTTGACTGGTAATGCTTTTATCTCACTTCTCTTCCTGCCTCATCACATCACCTCCTTCGTACCTTCTCTATTTGTGGTATTAAATTTTTAAATTTCTTCTGTGTAGTCAAGTTACCACATGTAGTGATTGAAGACCACAGTCTTCTCACCCTGTACAACACCTTACCCTTCTTTCTTTTTATCCATAGCACTTATTACTGTACTATGTTTACTTATGTATTTTGTCTCCCCCTCTAAAAAGTAAGCTTTACAAGGGCTCAAAAGTTTAAGTGTGTATTTACTGCTGAATTTCTATGTCCTAAAACTGTGTTTGGTGCATTGTAAGTTCTCAGTGTATATTTTTTGAGTGAGTGAATGAAAGAATGAATGATTGAATGAGGGGAGGCTTTTTTGACGGTATATCAGCCTGGACAAGAAAAGCAGGACATTGTGATAGGAAAAGTGTGCAGAGGAAAAAAACTAGGTGGAGGCCCTGAGCCAGGAGAGAGCATAGATAATGGATAGACTGTAGTGAATATTCTCAGATGAGGTTGGAGAGTTGAATGATGGCTGGATAATGCCAGACCTTGTCAAAAATTTTGGATTAAATTTTAAGCATAATAGGAATCCATTAAAGGGTTTCAACATTTAATAATTCAGAATTCATTTTTTTTTGGAGTTCAGTTTTTAAGTACAAGAATATTCTACATAATCACAGCACAACTTTCAAAATCGAGAAATTGATCGAATATTACCATTTAATCCATAAAATGCATTTACATTTTGCTAATTCTCCCTATAATGTTTTTTTAATAGGGCTCAGGATCTAATCCAGGATCCTGTGTTGCATTTAACTGGCTCTTTGGTCTCCTTCAGTCTGAACATTTCCTCAGTTTCTCCTTGTTTTTCACAGCCTTGACATTTTTAAGGAGTATAGGCTAGTTACTTTAACTATCTGACATAGCAAGATGTTTTAGGCTTGATTCTTGAATTTTCTCCGTCTCAGCCATGGAATCTGTCATTTCTCGAAGGAGTGTTGGCTCCTAAAGCAGAGAATTATTCATTTGGGATCTAGATGTGCTTATGCTACTGAGGTGTTATTGCTTCTAGGGCCCTCTGAGTGTATATGTGTAGGAAATACACTCTCACACACATTTATACCTGTATTTCTATTTCTCCACTATATATAAAGCATATATATGTGTGTGTGTGTGTGTATATATATATACACATATATATACATAAAACTTATTTTTGGGAGAGAGGGAAAATGTGTGGGAGGGAGCAGGGTAGGGGTAGAGAGGCAGAGACAGGGAGACACAGGATCCAAAGCAGGCCCTGCACTGACAGCGGGGCTCGAACCCATGAACCATGAGATCATGACCTGAGCCAAAGTCAGGCGTCCAGCTGAGCCACCCAGGTGCCCCTGGATTTCTCCATTATAGTAAAAACCACACTGATAATTCCAGTTTCAGGCAAAAACTACAGAATTTATTCTTTCCATTTCTCTTCCTATGTTTGTAATTCCTTTCTCTGATAGTTAGAAATTAGTGTCGTTATCTTCATTGTATTTACTTAATTGCTCAGTTCTTCCTGTTTGTAACCAAACCTATGGCCATGTCAGCCAAAAACTTGGTCTCACACATGTTTCCCCTCCCCTGAAAGATTGACCTCAGAAACAGTCATTGGAATGATAGCCCTGATGAAGGTGCGGAGGGGAGGGGAAGTAATGAGAGAAGGAGGAAAGATTCGAGGCCAGTTAGAAGGCTTCGCCTTGGATACCCCCAGTCCCTCATGTTCGCTCAAAGGTCTGCGTGATGAGGGAGAAGACTGCTTTGTATGTGATGATGGTTCTGGCTGCTGTGGGGAGAATAGATTGAAAAGAATGAGAAATGACTGCAGGAGACTTTTTGATTAGTCTACTTAAAGGGAGGTAGAAGTTTGTTTTTTAAATTTTAATTCCAGTTTAGTTAACGTACAGTGTTGTATTAGTTTCAAGTGTATGATGTAGTGACTCAGCATTTCTGTACATTACTCAGTGCTTATCAGGGTAAATGTACTCTCAATGGGGAAAAACTGAGAACTTTTCCCCTAAGGTCAGGAACACAGCAAGGATGGCGACTCTCACCACTTCTAATCAGCATAGTACTGGAAGTCCTAGCCACAACAGTCAGACAGCAAACAGATATAGAAGGCATCCACATTGGTAAGGAAGAAGTAAAACTTTAATTATTTGCAGATGACATGATACCAGAAAGAGAAATTAAAGAAACAATCCCATTTACAATTGCATCAAAAATCATAAGATATGTAGGAATCAACCTAACCAAAGAGATAAAGACCTGTACTCTGAAAAGTATTCTTTCTGATGAAAGAAATTGAAGATAACAAAAATGGAGACTTTCCATGTTCATGGATTGGAAGAATAAATATTGTTAAGGTACCTATACTACCCAAACCAGTCTACACATTTAATGCAATTCTCATCAAAATACCAGCAGCATTTTTTACAGAACTAGAACAAATAATCCTAAAATTTGTATGGAACCAGAAAAGACCCTAAATAAATAGCCAAAGCAGTCTTGAAAAAGAAAAGCAGGATTACAGTTCTGGATTTAAGTTATATTACAAATCTGTATTGATCAAAACAGTATGGTGCTGGCATTAAAATAGACACATAGAGGAATAGAACAGAATAGAAAACCCAGAAATGAACCCACAATTACATATGATTAATTAATCTTTGACAAAACAGGAAAGAATAATGGGGAAAGAAGTCTCTTCAAGTAAAGCTGGACCACTTATGCCATACACAAAAATAAACTCAAAATGGATTAAGGACCTAAACGTGGCCTTGAAACCATAACAATCCTAGGAGAGAACACAAGCTATAACTTCTCCGGCATTGGCTGTGGCAGCTTTTTTCTAGATAGGTCTCCTGAAGCAAGGGAAACAAAAGCAAAGATATTGGGACTACATTAAATAAAATGGTTCTATTTTATTTAATAAAATAATCAACAAAACTGAAAGGCAGTCTATGGAATGGGAGAAGGTACTTGTAAACGACATATCTGATGAGGGGTTAGTATCCAGATGTATAAAGAATTTTTACTCTCAACCCCCAAAACAAATAATCCAACTAAAAAATGGGCAGAAGGCATGAATATTCTTCCGAACAAGACATGAAGACCAACAGATACATGAAAAGACGATCAGCATCACTCATAATCAAGGAAATACAAATCAAAACCACAATGGGATATCACCTTCAGAATGGCTAAAATAAAAAACACAGAAATGGCAGGTATTGGTGAGGATATGGAGAAAAAGGAAACTTTTGGGCACTCTTGGTGGTAATGCAAACTGGGAAGACAATATGGAGGTTTCTCAAAAAATTAAAGATAGACCTACCATTTGATCCTGTAATTCCACTACTGGATATTTACACAAAGAAAATAAAAACACTAATTTGAAGTGATACACACACTCCTATATTTATTGCAGTATTACTTACAATAGCCAAGATCTGAAAAACAACCCAACTTTCCATAGATTGATGAATGGATAAGAAGATGTGGTGTTTTTGTTTTTTCACCTTTCAGCAAATTTATTTCCTTTTAATATGGGAGAATAACAAAACACAATTCCTTTGTGTATAGTCAAAAAACCTCAACTTTAGCTCCTGTCCAAATGTCTCAGGCCAAACCTAATACTTGAATAATGCTACTAATATTTGGTAAGAATAATTAACACTCAAGGTTTAAAAATTGGGTATATATTGGTATAAAGTGTTTTAAAATACATTTAGTTCTTATTTACCCTCTGGATGTAGAAAGGCATGTAATTTTACCAATAAAGGAGTTTCCCAACTCATAGTAACTTCTTTTTTTTAATCGTTTATTGTCAAGTTGGTTTCCATATAACACCCAGTGCTCATCCCCACAAGTGCCCTCCTCCGTGCCCATCACTCCCCTTCTCCCCCCACCCCCATCAGCCCTCAGTTTGTTCTCGGCATTCAAGAGTCTCATGGTTTGCCTCCCTCCCTCTCCCCCACTATTTCCCCTTCTTCTCCCCCATGGTCCTCCGTTAAGTTCCTCCTAATCCTCCTGTACATGCAAACATATGGTATCTGTCCTTCTCTGCCTGACTTATTTCACTCAGCATAACACCCTCAAGTTTCATCCATGCTGCTACACATGGCCAGATTTCCTTCTTTCTCATTGCCATGTAGTATTCCATCGTATAGATAAACCATATCAAGAAGATGTGGTGTTTGTATGCAATGGAATATTACTGGACCACTTTCTTCTACCATACACAAAAATAAACTCAAAATGGATTAAGGACCTAAATGTGAGACCTGACACCATAAAAATCCTAGAAGAGAGCATGGGCAGTAATTTAAGAAATTTAAGAAACAGAATAACAAATTTCACAAACAAAATAAACGAGGGGTGCCTGAGTGGCTCAGTTTAAGTGTCCGACTTTGGCTCAGGTCTCATAGTCTGTGAGTTCGAGCCCTGCCACGGACTCTCTGCCGTCAGTGCAGAGCCTGCCTCAGATGCTCTGTACCTCTCTCTCTCTGTTCCTCCTCCACTCACTGTCTGTCTCTCTCAAAAATAAAACATTAAGGAAAAAAAAATAAATGAAAAATAAAAAAAGAGACAAACTGAAAAGCCGACTCTTAACCATAGAGAACAAACTGATGGTTACCAGAGGGTAGTTAGGTGAGGAAATGGGTGAAGTAGGTGAAGGGGATTAAGAAAGAGTACACTTCATTTTTAATATTTACTTTAATTCTAGTTAACATACAGTGTTAGTTTCAGGTGTATGATATAACGATTCAGCATTTCTGTATATCACCTAGTGCTCATCACAACGAGTGCACTCCTTAATCCCCATCACCTATTTCACCCATTCCCCCTTCCCCCCATAACCATCAGTTTATTCTCTGTAATGAAGAATCTGTTTCATGGTTTCTCTCTCTTTTTTTCCTTTGCTCATTTGTTTTTTAAATTCCACATAGGAGTGAAATTACATGGTATTTGTCTTTCTCGGACTTATTTCATTTACCATTGTACATTCTAGCTCCACCCATGTCATTGTAAGTGGCAAGGTTTCATTCTTTTGTATGGCCGAGTAACATATACACACACTACATCTTTATCCATTCATCTATTGTTGGACACTTGGGCTGCTTCCATAATTTGGCTAATGTAAATAATGTTTAAATAGACATAGGAATGCATATATCTTTTCAAATTACTGCCCATGCTCTCTTCTAGGATTTTTATGGTTTCAGGTCTCACATTTAGGTCTTTAATGCATTTTGAGTTTTTTTTTTTGTGAATGGCATCAGACAGTGGTCCAGTGTCTTTCTTTTGTTGCTGTCCGGTTTTTCCAACACCATTTGTTGAAGAGATTGTCTTTTTCCCATTGCATATTCTTGCCTCCACTGTTAAAGATTAATTGAATAATCGTAAGTTTATTTCTGGGCAGGGTGGAAGCTTTGTTGAACTGTGTGACAATGGAGAGAGACAGAGTGGAGATGTCCAAAGCATAGGTGAAAGTTAGTAAACCTGTTCTTAAATAGCAGTTTGTCGGAGATGTCGATTTGCTCAATGGATATAAACAGTTACCTTAGTAAGAAAGAGTATTTTAAGAAATACTGTCCCGCGCAGATGTTAGTTTCCATTTAGCCAGTAACACGTGATACATATTTTCTTTGGTGGGGAGTATGAGTTTTTTGTCCACAATTTTTTTTAATGTGTACATTTCAAATTCTGATTTGCACATTAAAAGATATTGTTTATTAACTTTAAAATGGCTGATTGAATTTGATTTGTGGGCTGCTCCAAGTAAGCATGAATAATTCTTGTGTACTCGTAAACTAGTTGTATATATGTAAATATATATAATATAAATGCTTTGGTAATTATAAATTTTCTTCTTTTTTTTAAATTTTAGATACTATGATCAAATTTGTTCTATTGAACCCAAATTCCCATTCTCTGAAAATCAGGTAAGTCACTAATTTTAATTTGTTTTAAAGTTACATAATGATAATGGCAAACACCCATTCCTTCTCACACGTGATACCACTTTTTAAAATAAATGGTGTCTCTTCACTATTTTTATGTTTTTATAAGGCCTTTTGATACAGATTAGAAGCTTATAAACCCACCTGATGAGAATCTATGTCTTTTGGAGGAGCCGCTTGGAATTCTGTTCCTGTCCCTGTCATTCCTTAGTAACTTCTGGGCTTATGTGGACCATTGGACTGCATTTTTTTCCCCTGCATTTTATATCAACATGATCTGTTGATTGATTAACGTAATCTGTGCTGTCCTTCTTTTGTATTATACAGAATAAAGAAGGAAACTGAAGTATTAGTCTCAGCTTATATGTTTTAGAAATTGACATATTTGCATATAAAGTTGCAAGTGCTGTTAAGATTAAACGTTGCACAACAGGAACATCTGCTTTCCCTTAAAGGCTAGATGTTGAAAATGCTGATGATTTCTCACAGTTTTGTTTGAGAGACTTATTAAAAGTTCCCAATTTGTGTGACATTTCTAAGTTTTAAAGTATGTAGTTTATGAAAAATGCTCTAAACATTCTTGTAGTAAAGTTTTTACAGGTGACATACTATGTGGAGATTTGCTTTAAAATACTCGAAGAAAAGGTGTATGTGTAGGGTTGGGGGGCAGGGAATGTGGGGGCAGGTGAACCAAGACGTTCAAAAGGCTAAGGCTGTGGTGACTGCATGGGGCTCATCACGGTATTCTCTCTCGTTTTGTGTACATTGACAATTTCTCAAATCCAGAGTTATGCAATTTTTGTATGGGATTGCAATACATAATTTAAAAGATGGTAAGTTGTTTTTTAATCTTTATATGTGTAATATTTTAGAATCAGAGTGAAATATATCTTTTTATTAAGTAAACTTTCTATATACGTACAGCATATGTACAAAAGTGAGTATGTAATGTGAATAGTCTGAATCTTCACAAAGTGAATATACATGTGTAAGAGCAAGCCAAATCAAGAAATAACATTATCTCATTCTCCCAAAGGTAACCCTTCTTTTGTCGTCAGGGAATAATTTTTAATTTTATATTCAAGGAAACTTTTGCTTCTTTTGGCTTATTTGACAATCATTTATTAAGTGCCTATTCTGTTCAAGCCATTGTGTGTGGTAAAGATGAGTGAGATCGTGTTTTCTGGAGAGGACAATATATGTACAGTTACTGAGGCAGAATGACCATTGGAAATATCTTAGTATTTTACTTTTATTTATTTATTTATTTATTTACTTAAAAATTTTTTTTAATGTTTTATTTATTTCTAGGAGAGAGAGAGACAGCGTGAGCAGGGGAGGGTCAGAGAGAGAGGGAGACACAGAATTGGAAACAGGCTCCAGGGTCTAAGCTGGCTGTCAGCACAGAGCCTGACGCGGGGCTTGAACCCACGAACCGTGAGATCATGACCTAAGCGAAAGTCGGACGCTTAACCGACTGTCGGACGCTTAACCGACTAAGCCACCCAGGCACCCCAGTGTTTTACTTTTAAAAAAGAAAATTTTTGTGGTCCAGGAAAAGGGAAAGGAGTTAGTTGTCTATAGAAGATAATGTTTTGACAAACTTTAGTCCTTTTCCTCACTGTGGGTTTTTCTTTAAAAGAGACTTAATATTGGGGCGCCTGGGTAGATTAGTTGGTTAAGTGTCCAACTTCAACTCAGGTTACGACCTTGATGGTTTGTGAGTTCGAGTCCCACGTTGGGCTCTGTGCTGACAGCTCAGAGCCTGGAGCCTGCTTCAGATTATGTGTCTGTCTCTGTCTCTCTCTCTCTCTCTCTGTTCCTCCCCTGCTCGTGCTCTGTCTCTCTCTCTCTCTCGAAAATAAATAAAGATTAAAAAAAGACCTAATATTTAATGAGATACAGAAAGATAAGATAATTTTCTCTTTTCTCTCTTTCTATAAAGATCTGCTTAACATTTACCTGGAAGGATGCTTTTGATAAAGGTTCACTTTTTGGAGGATCTGTAAAATTGGGTATGTAATTACTTTTTTAAAAAATGATAAGACAGGGGCGCCTGGGTGGCTTAGTCGGTTAAGCGTCCGACTTTCACTTGGGTCATGATCTCGCAGTTCGTGGGTTCGAGCCCCGCGTCGGGCTGTGTGCTGACTGCCAGCTCAGAGCCTGGAGCCTGTTTGTCTGTGACTCCCTCTCTCTCTCTGACCCTCCCCTGCTCACGCTGTCTCTCTCTCTCTCCTAGAAATAAATAAAACATTAAAAAAATTAAAAAAAAAAATGATAAGACACTTGGTCTAAACACCTTGTATTATTTTAGGTTTTAAAAATTGCTCTCCTGACAACTTTTTGTAAATAATAAAAATTATTTTTTTTAATCTCAACTTTTAATGTAATTTCCAAATATTTGTAGAGAGCCTGCGCCTTGCCAGGCACTGTCCTAGTTATAACAGTGAATAAGACAGCTGTATTCAGTCAGTTTAGGAAGACAGCTGATCACTCTGAAATACAGCAGGTAGTCTAGGAGGATATGAACAAAGTAGTGAGCCCGTAGGTGAGGAAGACATGAATTCTGCTTTTTGAAAGCAAGCGATGTTCGGGTGAGGCTCTGAAGGATGAATTTGGTTTTCCCAGCTAAAAAATAATGTTACAGGTAGAACATTATAACCAAAGGTCAGAAGAATGACTTTTTTTTGATGTGCCAGCTTGGCAGGTTAACCACTGGGTGCGTTAACTTTCTTGTTTTTTGGAATGGGGAATAAATCGTACTGTGAAATACTGTTTATCTTATTTGGGCTCTTGTGAGGATTAAATGAGTGAAACGTGAAGTTCTTAGAAGAGTATGCAGTAAATATTAGCTGCAGTAATAGTAATATATTTTATAGTGAATAAGTACATGTAACATGATTTATAGTATATGCATTATAGAAAATCTGTCTAATACATAGTAAACAGTACAAATTATGTGTAATACATATTAATAAGAGTATTGTTAAGGCTTGAGACCATAGGTTGAACTGAGGGTTGTGAAGGATGAAGACACTAGAAAGTAGATTTTGAAGAGTTGCAAATCTACCATGAATTTGTACTCTTCTCTCTCACATGTTAATAGCTAACATTTATTGAGCACTTACTCCACCTAGGTAGTGTGGAAAGGGCTTTGCATATATTATCTTCCTGAATTTCCCAAAAGCCCAATGAAGAAAGGCACTGTTATTACCGTTTGAATACACAGGTTTAGAAAGATTGAGTGACTTTCTAGATCATAAGGTAAGGATTTGATGACATGGGATGTGGTTCCAGAAAGCCTGACTCCAGAGGCTAGAGAGCAACAGGCCAGTGAGGAGACTGGTGACAGATGAGATGAGACAGGGCGGCACATGTGGGCCAGAGGAGAAGACAGGGGTTTGAGTGACATTTTGAAGTAGAAACTGACTGGTTCTGCTGGCTGTCTCTCAGAAGGAAGAGTAGTGGTTGAAGTGACTCTAAGATTTATAACTAGGTTCAAGCTGTTGGATATTCCTTCCAAAAGGCAAATTGAGCTTGACTTTTGTATGTTACGTGTGGGTAGAACTTTTTCTTTGGTGTTTGGAAACATTTAAAACTCAAGGGTGGTAGTAACAGATTTAGGAACAGTTATTAAATGATAATAAATTTACAGCTTCTGGTAGCCTATAGATTGGGAAAAGTGTGAAAGCCAGAGCTGGTGATTCCACATTCAAGCGAGACAGAGGAAGAGGTTCCTGGGAATGAGGAGGAAAAAAAGCTTTCAGATCCCGGAGGGACCAGAGGGAAAAAGAGACACGGCATTGAGTGCCAGAGGAGCTTCAGAGGTCACACAGTCCAGCAGTTCCTGAACCTGGCTGCATGTTAGAATTACCTGGGGAAGGGGCTCTTGGGTGGCTCAGTTGGCTAAGCGTCCGACTTCGGCTCAGGTCATGATCTCATGGTTCGTGGGTTTGAGCCCCGCGTTGGGCTCTGTGCTGACAGCTAGCTCAGGGCCTGGAGCCTGCTTCAGATTCTGTGTCTCCCTTTCTCTCTGACCCTCCCCTGCTCACTTGCTCTCTCTCTCATTCTCTCAGAAATAAATTAAAAAAAAAAAAAAAAAAAAAGAATTACCTGGGGAAAATGTGAAAGGTCCACATGTAAAGATACAGAATGCCAGGTGTGCTAGGAGGAATTCTCAGGGTGGACCACTAGAATTAGTAGCCTTGAAAATACCTCCAGGTGATTTTAATATGCATTCAGGTAGGAACATCACTGGCAGAGTCATTGTGGCAGAGGTCAAGTCACATAAAGTTGGAGAAGTCGCTGGATTTGGTCATGAAAGAAGTTTCACTAGGGGTATGCTGAGGAAGCGGAATTACATCAGGTTGAGGGGTGGAGCAGAGGTGAGGAAATGGCAAACAGCAAAAGTGGGTTGCTCATTTTAGAAGATTTTAAGTAAAGAAGTAAGGACAAGATATTATGCTGAGAGGGAGACCAGGTCAAGAAAAGGATTTTTAAGGTGGAATTGGTAGGCTGAGAACAAGGAGCAGAGGCCACTAGAAGATACTTAAGTGAGACAGTTGCTTCTGGGAAGAGGTGGGAAGCAAAAGACAACATCAATAAAGAAGGACGTAGTTCCTGAAGTCACTTCCAGTAGCAAATATGGGGAATTAAATGTCCTTCAGCAATGCCTTGGTTAAATAAAGCGTGGGCTACCTGCTTATTGGAATATTGTGTAATTTTAGGATACTAAGAATGAGAGCACAAGTATACTTTTATTCAAGTGTAAAGCTTTGTTCTTTTTCTCAGTGGATATAAAAGTTATGTCTATACTGTATTGTGGTCTGTTCAAAGTGTGCACTAGCATTGTGCCTAAGAAGCCATGTATATAACTTAATTTAAAACTTTCTTGCTAAAAAAATGCCGAACATCATCTGAGCTTTCAGAGACTTGTGATCACTGACCACAGATCACCATAACAAATGTAATAATAATGATGAAAAGTTTTAAATACCCTGAGAATTACCAAAGTGTCACACAGAGATACAAAGTGAGCAAACGCTGTTGGAAAAAATGGTGCTGATAGATTTGCTTGATGCAGTTGCCACTAACCCTCAACTTGTCAAAAAATGCAATTATCTGCAAAGTTCAAAAAAGGGAAGCACAGTAAAATGAGGTAGGCCTGTAAATTTGTCTTTTTGGGATCCGTTGTATTTACTTTACTCAGCGTCATGTCCTCAGGGTTCCTCCATGGTGTAGCGCCTGACAGGATTCCCTCCCTGTTCACGGCGGAACGACCTTCCGGTGTGGACACCCCACGCTCTGTCTGCGTGTCCGTCCGTCGGTGCGCACTTGGGCTCCTGCCGCCTTTTGGCTGTGAACACGGGCCAACCGGTATCTCTCTGTGCCTGCCGCAGTGCTTTCGGGTCTGTACCCAGAAGTGGGAATGTCGGGTCCCACGGGAACTTTATTTCCCACAGGTTTTTGAGGAAGTGCCCTGGTGCTTTCCCCAGGACTGCAGTTTCCATTCCCGGCCAGCAGGTCACAGCAGCGCCGCTCTCTCCCCGTACTTTTCACCACTTGTTTCTTATTTCTGTTCCTGATAGTAGCTGTCTCCAGGGACGTGAGGTGTGTAGTTTCTTGGGCAGAGTTGTGTTGTAACTGCACAGCCTGCCAGCCTTCTGAGAGACGTACTGGGCTAAGGGTGTTGCACTGGGTTAGGTTTGTAATAGTGAAGAGCTGACTTACTGGCTTGAATATGGGGGAAGATATGCACACATATATATTCATTTATACAGAGTCTTAAATAAAAGTTTGAGAGGTGAGGGGAAAACAGTTTATTTGACTTTAAGTGAGAATTGACGTGAGAATGACTTTTTCATTTGGAACCTAATAGCATGGTGGAAGGAAAGGAAGGGATAGGAAAAGAAAAAATAACTCCTTGCTCTTTTGAATTTTAGATGATGGGATTTTTGTTGTGGAAGTAAATGCCTTGCCGGGCAGCCTTGGAAATAGGGGCACTATTACGGGTCTGGAAACTTGTTTCTGTGAGAGCTGGTGGGGTAGATTTGATAGTACTTATCTTTGGAACATTCATTTCCTTTAGAAAAAATAATCTGATAACTGTTTCCTTCCTAATTTTTTACAGCTCTTGCAAGCTTAGGATATGAAAAGAGCTGTGTGTTATTCAACTGTGCGGCCTTAGCCAGCCAGATTGCAGCGGAACAGAACCTGGATAATGATGAAGGATTGAAAATTGCTGCCAAGCATTACCAGGTACGCAGAACAGCAGCTACACAATAGTCAACGCTAACTGGGATTAAATTGAAAATAATTTGTGTTTAGATTTATAGATGTTTCTTTATACACAGATATTTTCTTGAAACGTAATGTACTGTTTAATGAACTGATTCACACTTTTGAAATCCTTAGATGAACTCTTTACCTATAGACCAGCTCTGGTTTTCCTCACTCTTGAATACCTATCCCCTAGGACAGTGCCTGGCACATGACAAAGGTTCAGTAGATGTTGGGAGAACAAGTGATTGAATGTTTGAGATGAAGTTCTTGATTAAATCCCTTTTAAATTATTGACCTCATTTAAGCATTTTGTACAGTTGGCCCTTGAGCAGCGTGGGGTTGGGGGTGCTAACCCCTCGCACAGACAGAAAGCACCCTGTAACATTTGACTCCCCTACTGCTTACAGCCTACTGTTGACTGGAAGCCTCACGGAGAGTATAAGCAGTTGAATAAATGTACTGACTGCGGGGCACCCGGGGGAGCTCGGGCAGTTAAGTGTCCAGCTCTTGAGTTCGACCCAGCTCACCATCCCACGGGTTGTGCGATCGGGCCCTGCCTTGGGCTCTGTGCTGACAGCACGGAGCCTGCTTGGGATTCTCTCTCTCCGCCCCTCCGCTGCTCACACTTGGCTCGCTCTCTCTCAAAATAAATAAATAAAAGTAATTTTTAAAAAATCTGTATTGTGTACATTA
This sequence comes from Hyaena hyaena, assembly GCF_003009895.1. Lineage (NCBI taxonomy): Eukaryota > Metazoa > Chordata > Mammalia > Carnivora > Hyaenidae > Hyaena > Hyaena hyaena. The sequence goes on along the minus strand of NW_024081093.1, from coordinate 122,473 downwards.
TATGTATTATATATGATATTCGTACAATAAAATAAGCTGGGCAAAATAACGTTATTAAGAAATACGTAAGAGAGGGGCGCCTGGGTGGCTTAGTCGGTTAAGCGTCCGACTTTCGCTTAGGTCATGATCTCACGGTTCGTGAGTTCGAGCCCAGCGTCGGGCTCTGTGCTGACTGCCAGCTCAGAGCCTGGAGCCTGTTTCAGTCTGTGACCCCCTCTCTCTCTGACCCTCCCCTGCTCACGCTGTCTCTCTCTCTGTCTCCTAGAAATAAACAAACATTTAAAAAGAAAAAAAAAAAAAAGAAATAAGAGAAAATACATTTACAGTACTGCAGTATATTTATTGAAAAAAAAGGTCTGTGTATGACTTTTTTGTCATTCAAACCTCTTGTTCAAGGGTCAAATGTCCATTATTTACATGTATTTCGTTCTTAGAGACACACCTAACATTTTACTGTTGTCGTAAAAGTTAAGACCACTTAGTAAGAAAATTTTAACTCAGACTTGTGGAGAAATCATAGTTAAATGTGGTCAGATATGTACTGTTCTTAAGTTAGCAGAGTTTAGATTTTAGGTACTCTCACTAATATGCTGTATTATTTTGTGGCAGTATGTTATTTACTCAACTTTTATTTTTCTTTTAACTTAATAAATGATTGCTGTTGAGTGATAGATTTCGTGTTTTATATTATGTTGTAATTTACAGAGTGTGCTCATGCACGTTATTTTGCTCTCACATAAACTTGTAACGCATGTTATGTATGTCGGTCCATTTTACACACAAGGAGACTCAAAGGTCAGAATGTTAATAAAGTGGTCCATTGAGGTTTCAGGTGTCTGATTCAAATTCTCTGGAACTCCATATGGTGCTTCCTGCCTTCCAGGGCTATGGAATTTGTCCCAGAGGTGGAGTCTGATTTTTCTTCTTGTTGAAGTTTACAAGTGAGATTAAGAATGCTAAGAAAGTGAGAGGAAAATACATGTAAGCACACAGAATGCTCTACGCTGTGGCTTGTCATGCAATTTTAAGTGGCCTCAGATGACAGACACGACGCACATGCTTTTCTCTCTGAGCCTATAAAGGGCCAATGTTTTAAAATGTGAAAATGAAGTAAAATTTTCGTTAACTGTAACTCAGCTAATTGTCATGTGATACTAAATTCCATCCTGTGAGTCACCTCTGCAGTTCGCAGCAGGTCACCTCATGTGATGGGAAGGGGCAGTGGTATCAGAAGCCCTGGATCGGCTTGTCCAGGCTCTATAACAGCCTCTGTCGGCCTCTGGTTCCAGGTTTGTGAGAGAGTGGGCCCCTCGCCGTTCTGGTCTGTGGTTCTCTTAGCGCATTAAGCAGGGTCAGCTCATCACTCTCTGCAGATACTCTAGTTCTGTGATACTTGATGACTGTAGACAACATGACGCGTGCTTGTAATGCGCCTAATCTTCAGTTACATCAGCATAGCTGCTCTGTATAACCCACACGACCTCTTAATGCTGGACTCATGTCTTTTTTTTTTTACCAGGATCATTTGTTTCATAAAAGTAGTTATTTTGTGTTAACCTCAGCAAAATGTGATTCGGAATAAAAAAAACATCTGATGGGGAACATTTCACCAGGGACCTTGGAAAGCCTAGTAGAAATCACTGGCAATGGATAGCAGTGCTGTTCCTCAGAGCACGGGCTACCTGTGCTGTTTTGAGGTTTCCCCGAAGCACAGCGTGTTTAATTGTGGGACAGATGAAATTGTCTGTAAGCAAGATCATTTCAGTACTAAAAGCTCTTTAATAACATTTTATCCCTACCTCTATTCTCATATTAGTCTTAGGGAAGTATATCTAAAAATAATTTTAAATTCGTGCTATTAAGTTGCTGTGTTTTTTGCAGCAATTTACTTTTACTCTTAGTTAAATCTGTTACTGTACAGCATTTCAGAAAAATACCCTTATTGTCTGTAGGTCATATGTTTTAGATCTGTAGCAATATAAAAATTTAAAAATAGTAACTGTTTAACCGAATTAGCATTTGAAGTGATTTGTGTGTAACAATAGAAAATGAAGTCTTGCTGAGTTTATGCAGATTTTAAAGAAGTTCTTTTTCTCCCCCTTTAGTTTGCTAGTGGTGCCTTTTTACATATTAAAGAGACAGTTTTATCTGCCTTAAATCGAGAGCCTACCGTGGACCTGTCTCCAGATACTGTTGGGACCCTCAGTCTTATTATGCTGGCACAGGCCCAAGAAGTATTTTTCTTAAAAGCCACAAGAGGTAATTCTAAATTTTTTCCCCTATTTTGTTACATGTGGAAAGAAGTGATCAGCTTTTAAAATAGGAAGACAGTGTACAAACTTGTGATCTCAGTGTTCATACTAAGTTACCATGACGTATCAGATGATTTTGTTTATTTTAATTAAAATGGTTAATGTAATATTTTATTCCAGATAAAATGAAAGATGCCATCATAGCCAAATTGGCTAATCAGGCCGCTGATTACTTTGGTGATGCTTTTAAACAGTGTCAGTACAAAGATACTCTTCCCAAGGTCAGTTATCGTTTTTGCAAATACTGGGTTATTTTGCATGTGGAAATACTTAGAGGTTTTTGTATGTAAGAAGCACATTGAAAATTATGTTTTATAAAGAAACTTGAAATTGCAGGAGAGGCATTTGAAGAATATGTTGGTAGAAATAATTTTTTATTTCATATTTAAGATGCATGAAAAATTCTTTTATATTTAGGGGATGCCTTTTTCTCTCCTCTGTACTAAATCTGTTTTTCCAAAATTCTTTCTGGAAATTTTTGAACATCTGTCTCTAGTAATTTTATTACATCAAGGCCTTGTGTAGTTCTGGTTCATTGGGGATTTGGTACAAGCATGAATACTTGAGCTTGCTGATTATTTGCACTTTTAATTATTGTCCTGTTTTCTTAAAGATGAGTCTTAAAGCACAAAAACAGACATAAAGACAAAAGGAAAAGAAAACAGATTCATCCAGTATTTCGATTAGAATTAAGTTTTGCCAGTAGGGATAGAAAAGTGGGCTGCTGTTGTGCAGCTAGGAAGACAGCCACCTTCAGCCACACATCACACTAAATGTTAATTGTTTTAATGTAAACTTTTCCCAAGTGGCATTTGAAAAGACTAGTCAGTGATGGTCAAATGACGAAGCAGATGATTAGAATAACACGGAAACTCAGAAAGATTGAGAAGGAAACTGACAGATTGAGTGAAATGTAGGATGCTTCAACTACTCTTTCAACTGCCAGAAATGTTCAGGTAATTAGTTTTACCTGTATGATAATAGCATGTGGTTTTTGATACAGGATATTTTGTAGGAGAATTTATTGATTTATTTTATTTTTTTAACTTTATTTAAGTCATCTCTACACCCAACATGGGGCTGGAACTCACGACCCCGAGGCGAAGAGTTGCATGCTCTTCCAACTGAACCCGCCAGGCGCCCTAAATTTGTTGATTTATGAGTCATTCAGGACTCTTAGTAAATTATGAAATCTCAGACAATTTTGTAGTGAAGTAAAAAAGCATAAATACAGCAGCAGCACACATTAGTCAGAGAATTAGGAATAAATGTGAGAGAATTCCTGGAGATTTAAAATACACCAAGGGGTTACTAGAAATTTGCCCAGGACTCTTGGATGTTAATACTGTTACTCCTGAGGAAGGGCCTTGGGATCTTCTCTCCCCTTGTTTTCACCTGAAAGACCTCCCGTACGGCTGCATAGTGTACCGTAACATCCCGTCGGGCCATTAGTTCAGCCGTGTCACGGAGAGAAGAGTGTCGCCTTCGGAGACTTGGAAACTACCTCTGCAGCATTCCTGGTATTCCTTGAAAATCTCCTGTTAGAAAACCAAGGTGCTCTGGCCTTCCCTGGCGATCTGGCATGAAAACCGTTTGAGACTTAGATGTCTTTTTGCCGTTTGACTAATAAGCTCATAAGGTATTTTCATATTCTGGTTGTAAAACTGGAATATCTGCAGGTGGTGATCCCGGAAGCAAGGAGATGGTTCGCTGGGAGACAGGAAGGCACACCAGGGGGGTAGTTCAGTGTTTCATTCTTTCACATTTTTGTCTAGACAGCGACTGCCTAGTTTCTTTCTTGGATTTCATACGGCACGTACTTGCCAAAGGCAGCGAGGATGCAGGCTACGATTGGACATTTGGAAGAGCATCTACCATTATAAGTGCTTCTTGGTTCATATGTTTGGATCTTTTAAAATTAATTCTGACTGGGATTTTCTTCAAAACAAATTGGGGCAAAATAACACTTTATCATATTAGATATTAACTTAGCGCATCGTCTGTTTGCTATGTGTTTCTGAGTATATGATCTGAAATGTTAGTGTTTATACGAAAAAGTCTTTATGTGGCTAGAAATCCTCTTTGTTACAGAGTCTCTTAGGTATGAATTTAAGTGGGAACTTAATTTACTGTCTTTTGTCTTTTAAAAACCCGGTGCAACAGCTCTAGAGCACTGTCCTTAGTCTGTGTGAGTAATGGCGGTCTAGTCGCTCCAGGGGCCGGGCAAGGGCTCTTGAGGAAGCTTCTAAAGCCCCGTGCTCACAGTCCTCTGAGTGTCTGTTCTCCTTCTCTCCCTAACGCATGCTTTCCTCTCTCCTTTGTAAACAAATGTTGACTTCATGGCTTGATTGAAGACTTTATAAAAACTTAAATTGGCTTCACTTAACAGTGCAGTAAAACCCCACAAAACCCCTTTAATTTTAATTGGAAGTAAGAGATTGAATTCCTTGAGTTCAGTTCCTGCAAAATCGTGTTGTCTTCTCCATTTACACCTAATGGCTAACCTGCCTCTAAACCATTAATGGGGTGATTCTAATCTCTGTCTCCTTTTCCTTTTTCTTCCTGCATCCCCATGTTGTCTGTGGTGGTTTGTGTGGTTGGACTCTCCCCTGGTCAGTATTTTTATTTCCAGGAGGTGTTCCCCGTCTTGGCCGCAAAACACTGTATCATGCAGGCCAATGCCGAGTACCACCAGTCTGTCCTGGCAAAACAGCAGAAGAAATTCGGAGAGGAGATCGCAAGGTTACAGGTGAGTTTCTTGGAAAGAAATATTTAAGTAACTTGGGCTCTCTGTTTTTTTTCCCAGTGAGATTCCCAAGTTTGCTCATAAAAAACCTTTCCTACTCATTGCCCCTATCAGCAGAGAAAAGTGGTTGTTTTCATCCTTAAGCTTTACATGCTGGGTGCTTTTTGAAGTCTCTGTTTTATTTAAAAAATTATGCAACATTTTCATTCAGTTCTCTTACCCATTTTTTTTAATGTTTGTTTGAGAGAGAGAGCACACACACCCATGCAAGCAGGGGAGGGGCGTGGGGGGGGGGAGAGAATCCCAAGCAGGATATGCCCTGTCAGCACAGAGCCTGATATGGGACTCGATCCCACAAACCGTGAGATGATGACCTTAGCTGAAATCAAGAGTCAGACGAGTTAACCGACTGAGCCACCCAGGTGCCCCTCCCTGTTTGTTTTAATATAAAATATTCTGAGTTAATCACCATGCTCCAGAAAGGTGGTTCAGTGCTTAACTCGTGGCCTACCTTTTGTCTGAATTGGGACATGCAGTGCCACAGCGTGAGGGCTCATGCAGGTGACCTTGAGCAACACAGCTAAACTGTGTGGATCCATGGGTACACAGATTTTTTTTTTTAATATTTTATTTATTTCTAGGAGAGAGAGAGAGAGACAGCATGAGCAGGGGAGGGTCAGAGAGAGAGGGAGTCACAGACTCTGAAACAGGCTCCAGGCTCCGAGCTGGCAGTCAGCACAGGGCCTGACGCGGGGCTCGAACCCACGAACCGCGAGATCATGACCTAAGCGAAAGTCAGACGCTTAACCGACTAAGCCACCCAGACGCCCCACACAGATTTTTTTTTATAGTACTGTAAATATATTGTCTCTTCCCTGTGATTTTCACATTTTTCCCCCTCTAGCTCACTTTATTATAAGAATACAGTATAAAACGTGTGTAACATACAAAATGTGTGTTATTTATTTTATGGGTAAGGTTTCTGGTCACCAGTAGGCTGTTAGTAATTAAGCTCTGGGAGAGTCAGAAGTTAGAGCAGATTTTTCCACCAGTGGAGGGTGTCGGGGCCACTGACCCCTGCACTGCCCCGTGTCAGCTGTGTATGTGAGTAGATGCAGTAGACGTCAGAGTGCCTCCTGTGCAGTCGCCCCTCCTGCCAGTACGAGGCAGTCAGAAACCTGCTGGGGCTTCTGGGCCAATGTCACGACAGGGGCCGGGGCCGTTTGTAGGAGTCGTCGGTATTTCAGTACCGGTGAGCAGAGGGTAGGGGGAGACTGTGAGGCAGTCTTGAATATGGACTGGATATTATACTCTGCAGATGTTATTTAGGAAGCTCAGATTAATTTGTCATTTTATGAGAGAAGAAAACCAAGTCTATAGAAAATGTGTGCTTACGTGTCACCACAGACAAAATCAGAGGAAGGTGTACATTTTATTTATTTACTTTTTGGAAGGGATACTTTTAATAAAACACAGATATTCAAACATATCTGTTTTGTCCAGACTTCACTTTGATTATGGTAACTTAGATTTCTCCCTAAAAATGCTTCTGAAAAAGTGATTTCTGTGGGAAGGATTTTTTTCAGTCTAGCAAATTTAAAGTATGAGAAATTTAGCTTATTTTCTAGAATTCTAGGACTGTTAGTTACTTAAAAAAATTTTTTTAATGTTTTATTTATTTCTGAGAGAGAGAGAGGCAGCATGAGTAGGGGAGGGTCAGAGAGAGAGGGAGACACAGAATCTGAAACAGGCTCCAGGCTCTGAGCTGTCAGCACAGAGCCCGACACAGGGCTTGAACCCATGAACTGTGAGATCATGACCTGCAATTGAGCCACCCAGGCGCCCCTAGGACTATTAGTTTCAAGTAAGCTCTTACTTAGTGTCTATAAACCAGTCACACAAGACTTCTTTTCGAAATGTTGATGTTTAAAGTCCCCTCTGGAAAAAGGAAACTGTTTGAACCTTGAACAGTGAGAGGTAAAGACTTTTTCCAGTTACAGACACTTAACAGTTTGTACCTTCAGTTTTATAGCGTCAGTCATAGGTCAGAAGTTAACACAAAAGGGCTGTGCCTCTTTCCAGGAATGAGGTGTTTTTTGTTTGTTTGTTTGTTTTGCTTGGTTTGAGCTCAGAAATAGGCAAGCAGAACAAATAGACAAAAAAAGATGACCAAGAAATCCTGTTCTCTGTACTGTGGTTCAGAGTGCCCCATGAACCTGATAGAGATCATTAGATGGTCACACCAAGAAACCAGCCTTTCAATCATTGCTCTCAGCAGTGCAGAAAAAAAAAAACCCAAAACATTGGGAATGTCGGGGAAATACAAAACAGTAGATAAAATAGCAGTAAAGGTAAGACTATTGCTTGGGATATACTTCCAGGGACAAAAAAAATGTAGCTGAGCTTACAGGGCTCATGAGATACCCTACTGGACAGTGCTCTTTATTTGGCTACCGAAGGCTGTACACTTGATCATCTTGGTGGAATCTCTAATACCCACAAAGCACAGTACAGCCTTGAAAATCAAGACATAAAAACATATAGACACAAAGATGTGTCTCAATAGAATGAATATGTGTCAAATTTACTTAATTTGTTAATGAGGGACCAGGACGGTAAAACTGATTTTGTGAAACTATTGTTTGTTTTTAGTTGTGATAGTAGTTTGTAGGCTTTAAGGAGATTGTTCTTACCAGGAGATGTATGCTTAGGTATTTAGGGATGAAGGGTCATGATGTCTGAACTTCAGTTTCAAATGATTCTGCAAAAAAAAACCTCCCTCCCTTCTTTCTCTCTCTCAAAAATTTGCTGTTACTTTATTATTTTTTCATATATGTATATAAAGCAAATATGGCAAATTTGTAACAATTGTTGAACCTAAGTGTGAGTCTGTTGTTATTCATTCTTTTTTTTTTTAATTTCTGTTCTGTTTATTTATTATTATTATTTTAAAATTATTTTAAAATTTATGGTCAAGTTAGCTAACATACTGTGTAGTCTTGGCTTCAGGAGTAGATTCCTGTGATTCATCATTTCCATACAACACCCAGTGCTCATTCCCACAAGTGCCCTCCTCAGTGCCCATCACCACTTTCCCCTCTCCCTCACCCCCATCAACCTTCAGTTTGTTTTCTGTATTTAAGAGTCTCTTATGGTTTAAAAAAAAAAAAAAAAGAGTCTCTTATGATTTGCCCCCCTATCTGTTTGTAACTTAATTTTTCCTTTCTTTCCCCTATGGTCTTCTGTTAAGTTTCTCAAATTCCACATACGAGTGAAATCATAGATCTGTCTTTCTTTGATTGACTTACTTCACTTAGCATAATACTCTCCAGTTTCATCCACGTTGTTGCAAATGGCAAGATTTCATTCTTTTTCTTTGCTAAGTAGCATTCGTGTGTGTGTGTGTGTGTGTGTGTGTGTGTGTGAGTGTGTGTGACTTCCAGCAGTTATGATGGACATTTGGGCTCTTTACATAATTTGGCTATTGTTGAAGCACTGCTCTAAACATCGGAGTACATGTGCCCCTACGAATCAGCACCCCTGTATCCTTTGGATAATTCTCAGTAGTGCTGTTTCTGGGTCATAGGGTAATTATATTTTTAATTTTTTGAGGAATCTTGACACTTTGGCTATTTGGGGTCTTTTGTGATTCCATACACATTTTGGGATTTGTGAATATTGAACCTCATTGATTGATTTGCTAATATTGAACCAGCCCTGCAGCCCAGGAATGAATCCTACTTGATCACGGTGAATAACTCTTGTAATGTACTATTGAATTTGATTTGCTAGCATTTTATTGAGAATATTTGCATCTATATTCATCAGGGCCTGTAATTCTCCTTTTTTAGTAAGGTCTCTGTCTGGTTTGGGAATCAAGGTAATACTGGCTTCATAGAATGAGTCTGGAAGCTTTCCTTCTGTTTCTATTTTTTGGAACAGCTTGAGGAGATTAGGTATTAACTCTGCTTTAAATGTCTGGTAGAATTTCCCTGGGAAGCCATCTGGCCCAAGACTCTTATTTGTTGGCTGATTTTTGATAACTCATTCAATTTCTTCACTGGTATGGGTCTGTTCAAATTTTCTGTTTCTTCCCTTTTGAATTTTGGTAGTGTGTGGGTGTCTAGGAATTTGTCAGTTACTTCCAGCTTGTCCAGTTTGTTGGCATATACTTGTTCACAGTATTCTCTAATAATCATTTGTGTTTCTGTGGTGTTGGTTGTGATCCCTCTTTCATTCATGGTTTTCTGTATTTGGTTCTCTCTCTTTTCTTTTTGAGAAGTGTCGGTGGGGTTTATGAATTTTGTTTATTCTTTCAAAAAACCAGCCCTTAGATTCACTGGTCTGTTTATTTCAGATTCTGTATTGTTCATTTCTGCTCTGCTCTGCATTATTTCTCTTCTTCTGCTGCTTCGGGCTTTCTTTGCTGCTGCTTTCCTAGCTCCTTTAGGTGTAAGGTTGCGTAGTTGGGACCTTTCTTGCTTCTTGGATTGTAATGTATTTTCCTCTTAGGGCTGCCTTTACTTCATCCCAAAGGGTTTGGACTGTTGTGTTTTCATGGTTGACTCATTCATTCTTTAGTAGGATGTTCTTTACCCTTCATGTATTTGGGGGCTTTCCAAATTTTTTCTTGTGGTTGATTTCATGTTTCATTGCGCCATGATCTGAAAATATGCATGGTATGATCTCAGTCCTTTTATATTTGTTGAGGGCTATTTTGTGAGCCAGTATGTGGTCTGTTTTTGGAGAGTGTTCTGTGTTCACTCGAGAAGAATGTGTATTCTGTTGCTTTGGGATGAAAAGTTCTGAGTATATCTGTTAAGTCCATCTGGTCCAGTGTGTCATTCAGAGCCATTATTTCCTTATTGATTTTCTGCTTAGATGATCTGTCCATTGTTTTAAGTGGAGTGTTAAATTCACCTGCAATTACAGTATTATTATCAATATGTTTGCTTATGTTTCTGATTGACTTACATATTTGGGTGTTTCACATTGGGGGCATAAATATTTATAATTGTTGGCTCTTCTTGATGGATAGACCCCTTAATTATGATAGAATTCCCTTCTTCAAATATTCTTACAGTCTTTGTTTTAAAATCTAGTTTGTCTGACATAGGTATGGCTACTCCAGCTTCTTTGATATCCCTTAGCATGGTAGATGGTTCTCTGCTCCCTCACTTTCAATCTGCAGGTGTCCTCAGGTCTAAAATGAGTCTCTTGTAGACAGCATACAGATGGATCTTGTTTTGTTTTGTTTTTTATCCATTCTGATACCCTGTGTCTTTTGATTGGAGCATTTAGTCCATTTACATTCAGAGTTACTGTTGAAAGATATGAATTTAGTGCCATTGTGTTATCTGTAGGTTTCATGCTTGTGTTGATGTCTCTGGTCCTTTGTAGTATTTGCTGCTTTCCACTCACAAAGGCCCCCTTAGGATCTCTTGCAGGGCTGTTTAGTGGTCATGAACTCCTTTAGTTTTTGTTTGTCTGGGAAAGCCTTTATCTCTCTTTCCATTCTGAATGACATCCTCGCTGGATAAAGGATTCTTGGCTGCATATTTTTCCTATTCTGCACATTTAATATTTCCTGACACTCCCTTATGGCCTGCGAAGTTTCAGTGGACAGGTCTGCTACTACCCTTATGTGTCTACCCTTGTAGGTAGGCCTTGTAGGCCTGTTTGTCCCCAGCTGCTTTCAGAATTCTGTTTATCTTTGTATTTTGCCAGTTTCACTATGATACATCATGGTGTGACCTGTTTTTGATTTTGAAGGAAGTTGTCTGGGCCTCCTGGTCTTCGATGTCTGTCTCTTCCCCCAGATGAGAGAAGTTCTCAGCTGTAATTTGTTCAGATAACCCTTCTGCCCTTTTCTCTCTCTCTCATTCTGGAATTCTTATGATACAGACATTATTTTGTTGCATTGAATCACTTAGGTCTCTAATTTGCCCCTGGTGGTCTAGTAATTTTTTTCCTATTTTTTTGAGTTTCACCATTTTTCATATTTTTAATCTCCTATTTAACTTATCATCTCCTCTGCTTCTTCCATACTTGCTATCACCGCGTGTAGTTTATTTTGCACCTAATTTACAGCATTTCTTCATTTATCGTGACTATATCTTACATCTTTGCTCTCTGCAGCAATAGATTCTCTGCTGTCTTCTATGCTTTTTTCAAGCCCACCTAGTAGTCTTATGATTGTTACTCTGAATTCTTGTTCAGAGATGTTGTTTTTATCTGTTTTGAGCAGTTCTCATTTCTTCCTGGATTTTCTTTTGAGGAGAATTTTTTTGTTTTGTCATTTTGGCTAGGTTTCTGTCTTTTATGTGTTTTAATTGTCATGTGAGCACTACCATATTTAAAAGGGGTCTTACACTGTTCAGAGCCTGGCACTTCAGGAAGTGTGTTTTGAGTGTGTTGCACGCACGCACTCTGTTGTTGCATCTTTGGCTGTTCTGTCCCACTGCTTTAGTGGTGGATTGTTTGGACCTTTCACCAGGTATGTGTTGATTTGTTTGTTGAAGCAACCCTGGACAAAAGAAAAATAAAGTGTGTGTGGGGGAACCTTAATCTGTACAAAGAGAGAAATGAAAGGGGTGGATAAAAGACGACCAGGCAGAGAATCAAAGAAACTATAAGGCTTAATCCATAGAGAGCGAGGGGAAAATAAAGGAAGATATAGAAAAGGTGTAAAAAGAATAGATTTAAATGCCTGATTAAACAAGCGGAATAAAAACTAACCAAAAATCAAATCAGAAACTGTGAGCTAGTTTCCAAAGGGAAGAAAAAAAAAAGCCGAGGGTAGAAAGAAAAAGAAGGGAAAAGAGAAGAGTGAAGAGAAAGAAAGAAAAAGAAATAATAAAAAAAATATTAAAAAAAAAAAACGAACCTACAAAACTGCAGGACAGTTGTCTGTTGGTGCTGGGACCGGGGCCGTGCTGGTCCGGGTCAGGCCACCAGGCATGGAGGGGCGAGGCTTGCTGTAAGCAGGTCCCGCATCCACTGGGGGCCGCTGTGTGGGTGACGGGGAGAAAAAATGGTGACCTCCCAGTCTCTCTTCTCCAGTGGGGTGTGTGGGTGCTTGGCTGGGATTCAAAACCCGAGGTCTTAAAGGACTCCACTCTGCACAGAACTGGTCCATAGCCTCGAGTCTATCTTAAATTTCTAGAAATGGGATTGCTGATATAAAAGTGTAGTACATATGTAATTACTGTATATTATACTTGGATCTTTAATCCTATTATACTTGGATCTTTAATCCACTTGCAGCTTATTCTGATATGTGAAGTATTGATCCAGTTTTTAATTCTCCAAATGGCTACCCACTTGTCCCCAAACCCACTTATTACATTGACTTTCTTTTCCCACAGATCTGAGATTCTGACTTTATCACACACTAAATTTGTCATATGTATTTGGGGTGTATTTCTAAGCTTTTAATTGTTTCATTAGCTGTTAGCTTTGATCTGTTCATGCCCCAGGTGACTCTCTAGAATGTTTTAATGCCTGATAGGCATGAAATGATGATACGTATCATCATCTCTCATTTTCTGAATTCTCTCATCTCCCGTTTTTGAATTTTCCCGATTGTTCTTGTTTATGCTTCTTTAAAAAATTTTTTTTAATGATTATTGATTTTTGAGAAAGAGAGTGTGGGCAGGGGAGGGGCAGAGAGAGAGGGAGATACAGAATCCGAAGCAGGCTCCAAGCTCTGAGCTGTCAGCACAGAGCCCAACGTGGGGCTCAAACCCACAACCTGTGAGATAATGACCTGAGTGGAAGTCGGACACTTAACCGGCTGAGCCACCCAGGCGCCCCCTGGCTTGTTTATGCTTCTATATAAACTTTCTTTTGTTTAAATATCTTTTGTGAAAAATTTGAAATATATACGCGTATGAATCAGCAAAATCTTCTACCCAGTTTCAGGGACTGTCAGTATTTTGCTATTTGTATTTCATTTATGTTCCCTAACCCTCTCTTTCTCATTTTTTTTGGAGTATTTTACAGCTCTCTCACGTACTTCATCCCTTAAGTACTTTACTATGTACATCTCTCTAATAAACCTTTAAAAAAAATCCCTAAAACCACAGTGTCATCCCACTTCACAAAATTAATACTAATTAATAATACTGGTAAGGTGGTATTATCTAGATCTAGTTTAGTTTTCCAAGATTTTTTCTGTAGTGTTTTTTCATAGTTGGTCTGTGGAAAACAAGGTCCTCACATTGCATTTGGTTGATGTGCCTCACCAATCTTTAATTTGTAACCACCTCCCTCTCCTTGCCTGCCATACTGAGTTTTCCTTACTTTTCCTGTTTTGTGTGTTTCTTATAGTGATGTCTGTTACCCCTTTTTTGTTACTTGTGTAAATATTTCAGTTTTTGTTTTTTTTTAATGATTTTGAATTTTTCTTCACTTTGTTGCCTGAGTTCTGTCAGTTCCTGTTCCACATTTCTTTTGCTGTCTGCTGTCACCGTTGTCTGGGCCATCTGGTCCTCTGTTCATGTCTTGTATTCTTTCGATACTATGATTATATTCTTAAGCTTTTTCGTTTATTTTAGTTTTTTCAGCATGCTGTTTTCATCTGCTTTGTGACAACATTTTCTTGGTGAAGTTTTATTACCTGTTGTAAAGTTATACGCTCATTTTCATCCTTTCCCTTCTGGTTTCTTTGTGTTGAAGCAGATGGGATGCCTTTTCGGTTACTTGTGTTTGAATGAGATTGATTTTAGTGAAGGAAGAGCAAGAGGCTTCCAAGTGGGGGAACACCCCCCTCTGGTAGTGTTCCGAGTGCCCGGGCTCCCTCCCCAGCTTCAGTCCCTTGGCTCTCGAAGCCTGGCCTGCTTGAGGAAGGACTCTGCCTCCATAGCCGTGTTTCCCGGGGTTCCTCACAGCCTTTACTTTGCAAGGTGGTGTGTCTGCTGTGAGAGTTCGTTATTTTGTTAACCTTTTTGAGTGCTCGCCCCCTTTCTTCTTTCTCCCTGGTTTCACTCTTCTCTGCTTCCCGCAGCCTCCCCGCCCTCGATTAACCTGCCTCTTGCTCTCAGCAGCTCCCTTTAGGGATGAGGTCTGTCAGCACTTCCATTTTTTCCCTAAGACCCCTTGGTGGCTGATGCGGACCATGTGGCTTTGCCTTTTTCATTTGTTGGCACTTGTTATCTTATCCCATTTCATTGTTTTCAGATTTGCTTAAAGTCCTTTCCACTCAAGGAGGGGCGGGGTGTCTTAGCAATCCCTTTTTTCTCCACTGTACTCAGTATATCTTATGGTTCTAGTACCAACTTTGCTATTTGAGGGGAATGTTTGACCACATATAAATCAAATTTGAAAGTGTTTTAAATTTGTGCCTTTTCTCATCTCCTAGCATAACTGAAGATGTAGCTTTTATTTTGCTCTGTTGATTTTGCAGCTAAGCTACCTCTTATTTAGAATAGTTCAGTTGACTTTTCTAGGTTTTCTTGGTATATAAATACATCATCTGTAAATGATCATTTTTTCCTTTCCTTTATAACTTCTTTATACCTCTTATTTCATTTTTTTAATCTAGAGGTTTTGACATATTCTAAGGTCATTGATGATAGTGTTTTCTTTTGACCATAGGAATGTTTCTTCTAGTTTTCTGTTGAGTATGTCAGCAGGTTTGGGGGTTGAGATTCTGTCGTGTTAATGAATTGGATATCTATTTTGATTTTACTAAGATTTTCAAAAATATCAGTGATGAATATTGAATATTATCAAATGCTTTTCAACATCTGTGGAGATAATTTGATTTTTAACAATTTTAATCTATTATTTCAATAATTACATAAATAAGTTTTCTTAAACCATTCTTGTATTTCTGTAATTTTAGTGTTTCATATTTGCTTTCTCTCCTGTGGTCTTTTTGTGCCCGAGAAGATTTTATATTCTCTAATTGTGGAGCCTCGGGTTCTCAGTGTCTGATAAATCAAACTCATTACTTATGTTGTTCAAATCTTCTATAATCGTACAGTTTTTTTGCTTACATGGTCTGTCATGCTGAGACAGGAGTGTTAAAATCTTCCACTCTGATGAGGTATAGATTCATTGGTTTCTCGTTGTAATTGTTTACTACATAGAGTCTTGTTAAACGCAAAATTTAAGAAATTTTATTTCTTTTTGGCAGACTGGCAGGTATCAAACATCAAGTACTGAATTTACCCCTGATGGTGCTTTTTGGCTTCATTGCGTGTTTTATTTGCTGTTATTATATCTGAAACCACCTAAGTAATGTAATTGAAGCCCTAAATTTATGTGAGGCATATGCTTACCTTATGAATATGAGGGGAGACCTTTTATTTTTATTTTTAAATGTTTATGTTAGAGAAAGAGCATGAGTGGCAGAGGGGCAGAGAGAGAGAGGGAGAGAGAATCTCACTGTCAGTGCAGAGCCTGACACGGGGCTTGATCTTATGAACCATGAGATCGTGACCTTAGCTGAAATCAAGAGTCAGATGCTTAACTGACTGAGCCACCCAGGTGCCCCTAAAAAGATATGTTCCTATGGATGCTGAGATAACATGCTTCTTTGCTGACTTCCTTTGTTGGCTGGGTAATTTTGTTCTGTTCCATCCTTACCCTGCTGGAGTAGACATTTGAAGTTCCTGCCTGCATGTGGGGCAGTGAAACGAATGTTTCTCTGTAGATGGAGACATGTCTGAGAGCTTGTGATGTGTTTTAATTGCTGGTCCCTTTGGGTTATAGAACTATTTGGCAGCCAGCCTTCCTCAGTGTTAGCTTATACTTACTGCCCCATGGATTTTTTAAATTTTTTTACTTTTTTGGTAGTTCTCCCATGTGTTTGGACAGATGCCTACTATGTTAATTCTTCATTTTTGATATTTTGGTATTTTGTGATGGAATAATTTCTAGGTTATTCTGTTGACCACATTGCTAGAAATGCAAGTCCTCAAAGTTTTGAAAAACCATTGCTTAGATCCTTGGTTGTGAAAAATAAAACTTTTTCCTTAAACATTTTCTTTTTAGCATGCAGCAGAATTGATTAAAACAGTGGCATCTCGCTATGATGAATATGTCAACGTGAAAGATTTTTCTGACAAAATCAGCCGTGCTCTCTCTGCAGCAAAGAAGGATAATGACTTCATTTATCATGATCGAGTCCCAGACCTTAAAGATCTAGACCCTATTGGCAAAGCCACACTTGTGAAATCTACCCCAGTCAGTGTACCCATCAGCCAGAAATTCACTGGTATGTCAAGTACTCAGATACACTTTAGTATTACTCGTCTTTTCCCCAGTTTAATCTGTTTTCTTTGTTTGGTAGCTAAAATCACATAACTGCTATTGTATGCTTTGAATATGCTTTGCATTCATGTTGTTCAAAACGAATATGAGAGTAAAAATGAAGTGTTGTATCTATAGTGAAAACTCAAGATGGAAAGTAAATGGTAATAAAGCTTATGTAAACTATACAACAGTCAGAAAATTTGAAACTGCATCCGAGTAATGATAGAGACTTTAAGCATTTGTCATTTTGTTAACATTTGTTATATTAGATTCTGCTATTAAAAATAAACATTCATAAACATGACTTTAAACGTATGAACTTACAGTGTCATGATTGTATGAGATAAGTGTTAAAATATCCTTGAATTTTGTAGATATATTCAGTGTCTAGTAGTTTCTAGCTGAGATCCCAAGAATGGTATTCTACATTATTGGGAAAGGCTGATTATTTTACTTATTTCTGTTTAGCATTCAAGATGTGTTTCCCATGTGCCCAGGGATTCTTAAGTACAGGCACTAGCTCACAATTCAGATTCTCACAACAGTCCCATGAGATGGGTACTCTTGGTATCTCCATTTGAGTGACGAGGATATTGATGTACAGAGGGCTTGAATAATTTGCCCAGTGTTGCAGAGGTAGGAAGTGGTGGAAGGAGCTGGAAATCAAACCAGGCACTGTGGACTGCTTAACAAGTGTAATCAACTGTTGAACAGTGCAGATCCTCTTCACCAGAGAAGTCAGTGACAGACACATCTTAAAAAGTTAAGAAAATTAAGTTCAAAGGAAAAGCTTTCATTGACCATGAATGTAGTGATCTAAAAATTCTCCTCATCATTGTACCTTCAGTAGTGATTTAGTTTTGATTTTTAAATATTTGTAGACTTTTTATGTGAATATTGGACAAGGAGTATGAGTGTTCAGTTTACAGATGGCATTTTTGTCTTGGAATTTTGTTGAAATTTACACTCCTTATTTTAGATTTGTTTGAGAATATGGTTCCTGTGTCCGTGCAGCAGTCGTTGGCTGCCTACAATCAGAGGAAAGCCGACTTGGTTAACCGGTCAATTGCTCAGATGAGAGAAGCCACCACTTTGGCAAATGGGTAGGTACAGCAAATGGGTAGGTAAAACTTTAGAACTTTATAGATCTATTTATAAATCTATAAAGTTTTCTGTTTGACTATTACCCTAACTAAATAGCTTATGAACATTTTGGTTTTCTGAGTTTGGGGCTGAGTGTCAAGGGTTGTGAAGTAGGGCACGCACACACACACACACACACACACACACACACACACACACAGCCACTTGCCGTAGATGCTGCATCTATTAAGTCCTAGCAAGTCTGTTTGGTAGCAATTCCATTACTGAAACAAAGCGAGAATTTTTGATCACTAATTCCCACGTTAGGAGGTACTCATTTGCGGGAAATGAGACGTAGAGATGAACTTGTAAGTGAAGATGGAGAACATGTGTTGGAACCCGTCTTTGTTTCTGGTGGATTGAAGAGTCAAAAAATAATCCATTGGCTTTTAAAATCTCTTAAGTATAATTTTCAGTAAAGTACCACAAATAGACCCATTTTAAGTGTATAGTTCAGTTCTTCCTGATCAGTTATACCGTGTAACACCACCACTGTGATCAAGGTGGAGAACATTTCCATCACCCTAAAAAATTCTTTTTCCACATCAGTCCTTCTTCCCCTGGCCCTTAGCCACTGCTGATCTGCTCGCTGTCACTCTGGGTTAGTTTCTCTTTTCATACAGATTGATACAAGCGTCATCATCACAGCATGTGCATTACATTATAGCACATGACATATGCACTGTGCTGTTGCTACAGTGTGTACAGTAGGGGCCCTTCCGGCATGTTCGCACACAGTGTGTGCTCGAGGGTGCTCAGCTACCTGCACTTCACATGTTGTGTCTGAGGACTGTCGGTGCAGGGTGTACCGGTTTGGTCCTTCGTATTAACGGGCAGTGTTTTGTGTTATGGATAAATAGCACTTGATTCTACTTTCACCCGTTCGGAGACATTCCACGTGCTCTGAGCCCTGAGGTGCAAACCGTTGTGTGGACATGTTCGAATTCCCTTGACAGATACCTGGGATTAGAGTTGCTGAGTTGTTTGTTTGGTGTAAGCTGAACGTCCTGCAGAACAGCCAGACGCTTTTCCGAAGTGGGGGTTCCAGTGCACATTCCCAGCTGCACTGTTTGGGAACCCTGCGTCCTTGGCAGCACTTAGTGTTGTCAGCCTTTTTAATGATGTTAGCCAGTTCAGTGTGTGGATGCAGTATCTGATTTGTGGTTCAGTTTATATTCCTGTGATTACTTATGATTCTGAGTAAGTCTTCATGTGCTTAATAGCCATTCATATACCTTTTGTGAAGTATCTGTTGACATTTTAGGCTCATTTTTTTAAAATCGAGTTTTTCTTGTTAGTAGATTTTAGAGCGAGTCCCCTGTCAGATGTATGTAATTGAGGAATTTTTTTCCTAGTTCAGTTTCCTTTTTCATGTTTTAAATTTGATGAATGCATGGATTTTGACCTAATTTTTCCTTTTTCTAGAAAGAAAACGTAAGTTTACCCTAACAACCCCTCCGTTATGTAAATGAAATAACAGAATACTTGAAACTGTGCTACAAAACTGAGAACAGAGGACGATTCTGTGATTACTGCCTAGACCAACTATGTAGTCTTGACGTTCTTCTTAGCTGACATGAAATTAAAACTCTTTTGTACATTATTTCTGACTCATCAGTGACAGTATAGCAACCAGAAGTGTGAAAGAAGTTTGTATTTTTTAAGATAGGGTTTTTGACTTTTAATTTCTTAGACTGAAAGACGTTAAGTTTGAGCTTGGGCTCAAAGTAGCTCTTTTTTTTTTTTTTTTTTTTTTTTTTTTTTTTTTNTTTTAATTTCTAGGAGAGAGAGAGAGAGAGCGTGAGCAGGGGAGGGTCAGAGAGAGAGGGAGACACAGACTCTGAAATAGGCTCCAGGCTCTGAGCTGGCAGTCAGCACAGAGCCCGACGTGGGGCTCGAACCCACTTACCGCGAGATCATGACCTAAGCGAAAGTCGGACGCTCAACCGACTAAGCCACTCAGGCGCCCCTAAAGTAGCTCATATTTTTTAATGTGTATTTGTTACGGTTTGGGTTTTAATTCTGAACTGTGAACTTCATTCTTTAACAGTTTTGTTTTAATTTTATCAATCATTGATTTCGGTTTTTTATTCCTTTATCTTTGCTTTCTTTTTTCATTGATGAGGGTTATCAGCTATTTTTGGGGTGTAAACTCCATTGCTGTTGATTCAGATATATAGGAGATTAATGTTTTAAAGGTGGTTTAGACCTCTGGATGACACAGTGTCTCATTTTTTCAGGGTGTTAGCTTCCCTTAATCTCCCAGCAGCAATTGAAGATGTATCTGGAGATACTGTGCCTCAGTCTATATTGACTAAATCCACATCTGTGATTGAACAGGGAGGCATCCAGACTGTTGATCAGTTGATTAAAGAGCTGCCGGAACTACTACAAAGAAATAGAGAAATCCTAGATGAGGTATGTTTTAGAGATTTGTTTTTCAAGTAACAACTGCTCTACATCTTGGTGTCCAGGTGTTCTTTTGTTGCGTTTCCTAGGGTAATACTCACTGTCTCGATGAATTTACTGGGGCTCAGAGCCTGCCTTTCAACTTCAAGAGGAGTTCTGGTTGAGTGAGAATGGATTCGTACGTGCCTTAAGGGTATGTGAAGGCACATTAATGAGACTCATGTGACCGTCATGTAATGTTGGTGTACTGTGAGAAATTACTGTCACACAAACTGTAGCGTCTTCATTATTAATGGTTTCCTATGAAAGATTAGATTCCTTGGTAAATGTAGAATCAGACTGAGGTGGTTAGGCCACCCAATGTTTGGTAACCCCACTGCATCCGTCTTCCAGTAAGAGAGGGGTTTTATCAATTGGTGTGGAACACTGAAGTTTTTGGCTGAAGTCAGTGCTTGACAGTGTCACTCTCATTTTACAGTGCCTTCACCTCTGTGCCCTCATTGATTCATTTCTTTCTGTAGCAGTAAATATATTCAGATGGTTATAGTGGCTTTTGCCACTTGAGGAGGCACATCTTTCAGGTGACTGCTGTTAATCAGTGCTTTCATCCATACTGTTTTAATTTTCAGTTGACTTGCAGAGAATATTGCATTTACATCATTTCCAAGTACTTTGGGACAGGGACAGTTGACCCTTGACCCACATGGGGCGCTGACCCCCCCCCATGCAGTCAGAAATCCAAGTATAACTTTGGACTCCCCCCAACATAACTACTCATAACCTACTGTTGACTGGAAACCTTACTGGTGACATAAACAGTTGATTAGCACATATTATGCATGTTATAAATATCATATTCCTATATGATATTTAAAGTAATAAATATTTTTTATTTTTTAAAGTAAAAAATGTTATTAGAATCATAAAGAAAATAATAAAAACTTAAGAACCATACATTTATAATATTGTGCTGTAAAAAGTCCACATGTAACCAGACCTACAAAATTCAAAGCTGTGTGATTCAAGGGTCATCTGTACAGTGTGAGTTGTGGGGAGGGGAATATTCACCTCCCGAGGGTTTCCCCCCAAGGATTATCTAAAGTAAAATAGTGAAACCTGTAGCCTATGGAACATAGTATGTGTTTAAGAAATGATAGCTATTACTACTGTTACGATTATATTACTATGATGATGAGCGTATGGTGATTATACTAACCGATACAGAGACGGTGGTGATGGCATATTAGCTATTGGAAAAAGTTAGAAAACTTAAATGAAAACTTACTGTGGTATTGGCCTGGGGAATCTGATTCATGAGTGGTTCTATATTATACCATCAGTGTTACCAACCTCATATATGCAGACGTAGTTAGTAATCAGATTGAAAGCAAACAGAGTTGATGTTCTGTAGTTCAGTGCCAAAGCCTTGCTGTACTGAGCTTGTCAGAAGGGCAGCATCTCAGACCCTCTGAATCAGGATCTGCATTTAACAAGATCGCAGGGTGATTTGTGTGCACGTGAATATTTAACAGACACTGCTCTTAAGGTCATAGACTTTATTCGTGTGAATTCCTTATAGTTCTTTAAAACTTTGTTGATTCTTATGTCAAACAAGCTTGTTATCTGCTGGTGCAATGGAAAGGACTTTACAGCTGTAGATAGATGGAGGGAGAAAAACTTGGACAGTGCTATTTAAGATCGCACGTAAGTGAAAGCAGCAAGAAGTCATTGATAGTGGTGGGAAGACAACACTGGAAAATGCAGGTATCGCAGGCAAATCGCAGTCCAGGGGCATTTAGTAAGAAGTTAGAGTCACAAACCATTCTTCAGTGTTGGGAGTTGTATTTGATTCCCAGGTTTCATTCTTAGCTGTGACCTTGGGCTGATTACTTAATAATTATGTCTCAGTTTACTTAGCCAAAAAAATGGGAGAATAGTATTTATCACATAAGATAGCAATGAAGAGGATCATGCATGTGCCTGCTAGTTAGTAGTTACTTAAATATTACTATATTTCCTTGATTTTAAGATGTCATTGATTAGATGATGCATATTTGATTTTGAAACAAGTATTGTGGAAAAGAACATTGCCTGTAGAAATACTGTAATTCAATGTTGTTGTGAGAAGCATTTTTGTTATAAATGCTAACAAAAATGTAAAAAGTGTAAAAAGCTTACCTTATAAATTACAGAAAACCAGCATTATTAGTGTGTATGGTATATGTATGTTGCCTGCCTGTCTTCACACAAGGTACTTTTATTTATCTTATTTGAGGTTTCTAACAGCCTTGTGAAGTAGTGACTATTACTTTGTAAGTAGGTTGTGAGTTGGGGAGTAGGGTTGTGAAGCTGGTATGCTTTGTGAATGTTCTTCTCTCTGGTAGCTTTTAGAAATTTAGTTTAGTCTTGATTTTTAGAAACATTAAGTGTCCAGTTAGTTTAATTTTTATAACCAGTTTGTCTTTGCTGGGGATCTGTTGGGTCCTTTTAATCTTCCCTCCCTGTCCACAGATTCTCTTGCTTCAGTTACTTCTTTTTCTCCGTTATCTCCTAACGAATTTCTGTTAGATGGGTGGGGTTCTTTTGATGGTGATCAGTTTGCCTGTCTCTCAACATTTCTTTGACTTTTTCTCTTTGTGCTGTCATTCTTTCTGGGAGACTGCCTCTGGCCAGCCTTCTGGCTCATTAATTCATTACTAGCGTGTGCTTTTTGTGCTTTTCGGCCATTCTGTTGAGGTTTTGTTTTTCACTTTATTGATACCTTTTGTTTTCAACACACCTAATTCTTAAAAAAAAACAATCTCCTGTGTTTATTTCACAACTGCATGTCTGTTTTTGAGGTAACATTTGCATAACATAAAATTCATCATTTTAACCTTTCCTGAAAGTGTACAAGAGGGTGGCATTTAGTGCATTCGTCTGGTTTGTGCAAGCACCAGCACTGTCCAGTTTCAGTGTGTCTGCCCCCCTCCCCCCCCATTACCCTCTGCCCCTTGCTCTAGGCGGCTGCTGATCTGATTTTTGTCTCTGGATTTGCTTTTTGTGGACATTTCATGTAAATGGAATCATAAACAGTATGTGTGCCTTTTACCTTCTGACACTGAGCGTGAGGTTTTCAAGTTCAGATCCGAGTTGTAGTGTCAGCACTTAACTCCTTTTTACAGGTGAATAATACTTCATTGTACTCTTGTATCACATACTGTGTATCCACTTACTGGCAGTAGATATTTGGGATGGTTCACTTTTTTGGTTATTAATGATGCTACTTGAGAACATTTTCTTTTTTTAGCACCTGTTTTCAGCCCTTTTCGGTGTTTACAGAGGAGTGGAGTGGTTGGATCATGTAGGAATTCTACGTTCATTTTTTCAGGAACGATTTTCCGGAGCAGCTACCCATTTTCCGTTCTTACAGCAGTGTGGGAAGGTTCCAGTTTCTCTGAATCCTTGCCAACCCTTACACTTGTTCTGTTTCTTCATTCTAGCCATGCTTGTGGCATGAAGTGGTGTCTCATTGTGGTTTTGACTTAACCTTTATATAGAAAATCCTGAAGTTAGTAGTTTGATAGCGTCTGCCCTGCATGTTTAGATCATATTGGGAGTATTGCCAGTCTTTACAATATTAAGTCTTCTAATCCGTGAATACAGATCTATTTAGGTCTTCTTCAGTTTCTTTCAACAGTGTTTTGTAACTTTTAGGGTATAAATGTTGCACTTCCTTGGTTAAATTTATTCCTACGTATTTTATTCTTATTGATGCTATTGTAGATGGAATTGTCTTAATTTCCTTTTTGGATTGTTCGTTGCTAGAGTATAGAAATGCAACTGATTTTGTATGTTTCTTTTGTATTCTGTAACTTTACTGAATTTGTTTACTATTTCTAATGGTTATTTTGTGGATTCCTAAGGATTTTCAGGTAATCTGCAAGTAGAGATAGTTTTACTTCTTCCTTTTTGGATGCCATTGATTGATTGATTGATTGATTGATTGCCCTGACCAGTACAGTGTTGAAGTGGTAAGAGCAGACATTCTTGATTTGTCCCTGATCTCACGGGAAAGCCCACAGTGTCACCGTGCACAGAAGCCCCCAAAGCCTGAAATGGTTCCTCTAGTGTCGAGCAGAGGCGTTGGCAGGTGTCCGCGCCCAGCTGCCGGAGCCCCCGCGCTCGTGTCCGCCGGCGTGCTCGCGCCCCCGCTGGTGCTCTCTTCTCTGATAACCTGCTGAGGGCATCTTTTATATGTCACCTGTGCTTCGTTGTGCCGGGACAGAAGTCTGAATCTTCTGTTTTCATGTAGTTAAATTAAATGTCTTTTTGTTTTGTGTCTGCCTTCTGAGGCTTAAAGGCTTTCTGTTTGTTTTGATCTTAAAAAGAATCTCTGTTTAAAGTAGTTTTGGTGTATGGATGTCCATAATCGCTTAGCTATTCTTCCTTTTTAATTTACTGAGTCAGGTAATGGCTAAACGCAGCCTTACATTTTATAAGACTTTGTGTTAAATATGTTCTAAGTTGGATTTGTGCAACAAAAACTGTTGTACCAATTTGTATTCCAGTAAAGTAGCAGTATTCCCACCTCACTAACTCTCACCTGTATTGAGTCTGATCATTTAAGAGATGTTTTAAATTTTTTACTATCAGAAATGATATTTCATTCTGCTTTGCCTCCTTTTTAAAAGTCATTAAGATTGTTGGATGAAGAAGAAGCGACTGACAACGATTTAAGAGCAAAATTCAAGGAACGCTGGCAAAGGACACCATCTAATGATCTCTATAAGCCTTTAAGAGCAGGTAAAAATGTGCATAAATGGCTTTCACTTGAATAAGTTCTCTGTTTTTTTAAAGATGTTATTTTCGAGTAATCTCTGCACCCAACATGGGGCTCAGAGTCACAACCCTGAGATCAAGAGTCGTATGCTCTTCTGAATAAGGTGCGCAGTAAATTCCCAATTTGGACCCACATTTTTGCTTGATTAAATTAGGGTCATTTGGGGGCGCCTGGGTGGCTTAGTTAAGTGTCCAACTTCGGCTCAGGTCATGATCTCACAGTTCGTGGATTCGAGCCCCACTTCGGGCTCTGTGCTGACAGCTCAGAGCCTGGAACCTGCTTCAGATTCTGTGTGTGCTTCCCTCTCTGACCCTCCCCTGCTCACGTGTCTCTCTCTCTCTCTCTCTCTCTCTCTCTCTCAGAAATAAATAAAACATTTTAAAAAATTTTAAAAATTAGGGTGTTTTTAAACCAGTTGTTACTGAAACTATTACTATGAAAACACAGGTGTTTTTCTTCAGCTCAGTGTAAGGCAATAAATAAGTAACAGAGGTAGTCCGTGTTTATTGTAAGGAGTTCAGATTCTTAAAAATGGTATAAAGTAAAATTAAAGTGATTCTTTGACTCTTTTCCTGTTCCACTGTGCATCTTTTTTTCTTTTTCTTCTTTTAAGAGCATCCCCATAGCCACTAGGCAGATATCAGTGGTCCTGGGAACTGCTATGAAGCTCTGTATATTTTAAAAAAATAAATGAGGTCATATTATATGCGTACAGTTTTATAATTTCATTTCACTTAGTGGTGGGTGGAAAATAGGAGTTTTACCAGTTAATTAAAAAAAATTTTTAAAATATTTATCTTTTGAGAGAGAGAGAGAGAGCACAGACAGGGGAGGGTCAGAGAGAGAGAGGGAGACACAGAATCTGAAACAGGCTCCAGGCTCTGAGCTGTCAGCACAGAATCCGACGCGGGGCTTGAACTCGCAGACCGCGAGCTCATGACCTGAGCTGAAGTCGGACGCTTAACCAGCTGAACCACCCAGGCGCCCCCACCAGTTAATTTGAAGTCAACTTATTATTTTTTAAGACTTTAATTATTAAGATTTTGTGCTTGTTAGATAAATGTCTTTGTGATAGCTCAAGACTTGTTTTACTTCTCTGTAAAAGACATTAGTACTATTGAGATTTTCTAAAAATATATTTGCTGTTCTTTAAAGTCAAGTTGAAGCAGTGATCCTTTGAAAGGGGGATACTTTGTAAGTAAGTTGTAACAATTTTTGGAGTGTTTCTGTCTTAGTGAGATTATAGGAAAAGATTAGACTGATGTCAACTAGCTTTTTTTGGGGGGGGTGAGAGAAAATAACCACAAACGTATTCTAAGGTCTTACTGTGCAGTTCTCCAGAAACAAAAATTGTCAAGAGAGACAGGAGCTCAGTTTCTGTTCTCTAGTGAACAGGGCCCCCCAGAAGAGGGGACAGCAGTACATTTGGAGCACTGAGCCAAAGGTCTGAGCAGCCCACAGGTGTTGCTGTTAGGTCAGGGCTGCGCTCAGGTGACGTTTCCTTCCCCCACAGAGGGAACCAGCTTCAGGTCCGTCCTGGACAAGGCTGTGCAAGCAGACGGGCAAGTGAAGGAGCGCTACCAGTCGCACCGAAACACCATCGCGCTTCTGTGTAAGCCGGAGCCTGAGCTCAACGCTGCCATCCCTTCTGCCAACCCAGCGAAGACCATGCAGGGCAGCGAGGTGAGAGGCTGCGCTTCCGGGCGGGTGGCGTCAGGCCGCCGGGGACATGGCGGACTGACGGTTTCTCTTGGTCATCTTTTCCAAAACGCAGACATGAATTGAGGTTCATAGATCACAGGATGTATACACTGTGTAATATGTAATTACATTGGTGATATTACTGTCCTATGATGGTGATTTCCATTTACTGAATGTTTCCCCTGAGCTCGGTGCTGGATACTCAGTACGTACGTCAGGTTTTATAAAAGGAAGAGGCTGGAAGCATAGAAACTTCCTTGAAGCAGGAGGATTGGGTTTGATCAGATGTCCTTCTGACCACACAGTTTATTGCCCTTTGTTACGTCGTGCTCTACTGCCCTCCACCAGATTCCTGGGGGAGTGTCTCAGAAGGGATGGCCAGCCAGCCGTGTGTGTTAACCAGTGGGTGACGGCAGCGTGGATTTCTGCTTGTGACAGGGAGGGAGCCCATAGTGGGGCATGGGGGTCAGAAAGTCCTGAGGCGAGAAGGTGCAGCTGTGCATTAGTGGCTGACTGCTGTGAGGCGACGGAGTAGAATGAGGTAGAGGCCCTGGGGTGCATAGCAGAACGGGCCAAAGGGCAAGAACTGTTTGCTGAGAATGTCTTGAAATAGGTGACTTTCCCGGGATAGTGGGTCTCAGAAGTTACAGTGTTGTGCCTCGTCTTTCCACAGGAGCATCTCATGTATTTATTCAACCAGGACTTGTTGGGTGCCTCCTTGTAGGGCACTGTGCTCGGGCCTGGGGACAGTCAGATGCATGTCACACAGCCTTCCCCTCAGTTCCCGCCCAGTGTGGGACACGTACACGAGTCCACGAGGGGCTGCGATACAGGTAGAGGCGTGGAAGCGTTGTAGCTACAGAAAGTTCGCTGTGCAGGTTACGTGATGAAGCACCTAAATGCTAGCGTCTCCTAAGAGGCTTCTTAAGGCACTGGCACACGGTGAGAACAGAGCAGACGGGCAGGCAGAGCAGACACACAAACCCCAGAAGGACTGAGTGAGTGGGGGTGTCCAGAGGCACCCCCGGAGGTTCGCTGGAAATGGGCCCCGCAGCAAAGACCGCGTGGTTGAATGTGCACAGAAGCCAGGTCTCTACGGGTGGGGGGACCTGACGGAGCCAGGAGTATCTATTAGGTGCTTTAAGGAAACGGGAGGGAGGAAGAAGGGAGCTGCTTAGATTAATCTGGGAGGAACAGAGACTGCAGACCACAGGACAGCCACAAAGTGGCCCTTCTTTTATTTTCGGGAAGGGAGAATGGCTGCTGCGTATCCGCTTGTGTCCTCCCTCCCGTCCTCCCTCCCGGTTTATTTGTAACTAGTCTCTACCCCCGACACGGGGCTCGAACCTACAGCCCCGAGATCCAGAGTCGCATGCTCCATCAGCCTAGCCGGTCAAGGCCCCTCTCTGCTTTGCCTTTGTGTCGTCTTGTCAGTGACTCAGAACTTACTCGGCCTCTGTCCATTGGTTTCCTGCGTGCAGAGAATTGCGGAGACAGTCTGTGCTGAGCACAGTTGCGTTAGCACGGGCGTGTCACCCTCTGCGGCTGTTGATTCATGGTGGTGGTACAGGGGAGGGGGCCTGGTACGGTCAGCGTGAAGTCCCATCCCCGAGGCCAGATTCTCTGCACAGGAGCAGCAGAAAACGTCAGGGCTCCATGTACCCGTTCGTCGGGAGCCTTTATCAAAGCCATTTCAGATAGCTGTCATCGTAGATGACGTTGTAGCCAGAGTTTTTTATGACAAAAACGCAGTCGTGTGAAATCTGGTGTTAAAGTGATACAAAGTACACATTTTATTAAGGTAGTCCGATCTCAATGGTCGCGCTCTTTTTTCTTTTATTGGGAAGGGGCCTCCTGTCTCTCTTGGTCTCATTGGGCATTTGTTTTTACCTACTGATTTACTCTGAAAAATTTTGCAAGCTATGGGTAATTTGTTTTGAATATTTAGGACCGTGCTGTGATTGTGTGCCTGATCTCCTGGGGTGCAGAATCTTGTCTTCACTTGGTCAGCCGAGGCTTGGCCCTGCCGTAGGGCTGAGTCTGCCCAGAGGAAGGGGCATGTGGGTTTTTTGTGGGGTTTTTTTTTTTTTTTTTTGGTACAAAAGTGATATCCACTTATACTCACAGTATTGTGTCCGCCTCAGGCGATGGAAGGGTGCCTTTGGGAGAAAATCTTCCATCTCCTCAGAGATGGTTCACAAAGTAGCACTATCCAGGGCCATGTATCCTTCTAGGGCTTTTTTCTGGTTCACAGAGTCATCTTCTAGACTACTGGGTGATCAGCAAGTGCAGCTTTTATTTACCCTTAGTTTTCCAGAACAGAAAGCGTGCAGACCGGTGTCGAGATTGACTGACAGCTCTTCATTCATTTACTCACCAAACGCTTGTCGAAGACGTGTTATGTGCCAGAAACAGTGGCCCTGTGGTCCTACGAGAGAGATGGAAACCCCTGGGTAGCCCTGCGTGTGGCCAGGCTCCTGCTGGCCTGTCGTCAGCGTGGTCTCGTGTCCCCTCCTCTGGGCATAAAGCTGTGGTCTCACTGAGTGTGTGCGTGTTGGTGACGTTAGGTGCCACAGACTTTGGGCACTTGCGTGGGCCCGGCGCGTGTGGCCTGCGGGCTCAGTCCAGCCTGCCCACCTGTGAGCCGAGAATGCTTTTTGCGTTTTGAAATGGTTGAGAAAATGATATGAACGTTACATGAAATCCAGATCCTAGTACCCATCATACATGTGTGTGGGAGCAGAGTCGCACTCTGTCCTTTGCGTTTCAAACGTCCATGGCTGCTTTCCCACCAGAAAGGCAGAGCTGAATAGCTCTAATGGAGACAGTGGCTCACAAAGGCAAAACACGTTTGTCTTTTTTCCCTTCCGTCTGGTTCTTCACAGGAGGAGTGTGCGGCAGCCATGGGTCTTAAAGGTGAAGTGATTCAGGTGACCTCATTCCTGCCTTCCTGCCTTTATCGCGTCTCAGCCATTCTGGCCTTTTCTGTTGTTGGTGAAGTTCGTTCCTGCTTCAGGACTTTGACATTTGCTTTCCTTCCGTCGGGGTCTTTCTTCCGTTTTGCTTGGCTCCTGCTTCTTTTTCATTAAAGCTCCAGATGTCCCCCTTTCCCTTTCTTTGTCATTGTCTACCATGTTGCTCTATTTTTGTGTATTTGCGTAATCCTCCCCTCACTTCTCCTGGCCCCCCACATGAAGGAGAGACTTTGCTTTTGTTAGTAGTTGTATTTTAGAACTGAGAACAGTACCCAGCACAAAGGGATTCAAAAGTGTTGATGGAATGATAACCACTGGTAACCTAACTATGAAAGGATGTAGTTAACTGCAGTTGAAAGCTAATTGGAGCTGTTTATGAAACACAGAAAATAAATACCACAGGATTCA
Source organism: Hyaena hyaena (assembly GCF_003009895.1). NCBI lineage: Eukaryota > Metazoa > Chordata > Mammalia > Carnivora > Hyaenidae > Hyaena > Hyaena hyaena. Next base: position 92,695 of record NW_024081093.1, on the reverse strand, counting down.
AATTATTATTTAAAAAATTTTTTAATTGAGGTATAATTGACATACAGTGTATTTCCGGTGCACACCGTAATGATCCGGTATTTGTTTGTATTGTGAAATGATCATCATCATAAACCTGGTCAACATCAGTCCAGCACGTAGTTATAGAATTGTTTTTCTTTTGTTGAGAACTTTTAAGATCTACTATCAGCAACTTTCAGATATGCAGTGTAGTATTATTAGCCGTAGTTACCATGCTTTCCATCATCTCCACATGACTTCTTTATTTAATTAATGGAAGTTTTGGACCCCCTTCATCTTTTTTGCCCATTCCCCTCCCCGCTTCAGTCAGCCAGCAGTCTGTTCTCTGTATCTGCGAGCTTGGTTTTCTTTTTGATTCCATATAAATGAGATCATGGGGGTATTTGTCTTTCTCTGTCTGACTTACTTTCATTTAGCATAATGCCCTCAAGGCATATTCAAGTCACAAATGGCAAGATTTCATTTTTCTTAATGTTTATTTTGAGAGAGAGAGGGACAGTGCGAGTGGGGAAAGGGCAGAGAGAGAGAATCCCAAGCAGGCTCCATGCTGTCCGCACAGAGCCCGACGTGGAGCTCCATCTCACGAGCTGTGAGATCATGACCTGAGCCAAAATCAGGAGTCCAGTGCTTAGCCGACTGAGCCACCTTGGCAGTCCTTCATTCTTTTTTTATAACTGAATATTCCTCTGTGTGTGTGTACACCGCATCTTTATTCATTTATCCATCGATGAGGCTTCAGGTTTCCATACCTTACCTGTTGTAGACGGTGCTGCATCATTGAACACGGCAGTGCGTAGGGATTCTAATTACTTCTATACTCAAACTTGGTAACACATTAATCCTCAGACTTTGAATGGGTAAGAGATGTAGGCCGTGGTTTACTTTTCTTACTATTCTGGTCATTCATTTGTAGAAGCAGTTTAATTCATTTTCTGCTGTATTCATTCTGTTAAAATGAGGCCAGTATCATACAGTCTAAAATAGGGTTAAACTAGTGTATATGATAGTTTGGGGAAAAAAGAAAAGAATGTTTGTCGTAGAAAGACTGTGTGGGGTGGTCTGAGATTTCATTTATAAGTTGGTTGTTTCAAATGGCATTTTTTTCAGAGAGTTAAGAATCCTAGCATTTTGGAATAGAATAGGACTTACTAAATAGATCTTTAGTCCTTTTTTTTTAATCACTGAGTAGAAAACTGACCACCATAAAAGTTAGGATTAGCTTTTCTTCATAGTGGAGCTGGGATTAGAACTCGTGGCTCTCCACTTTCTGCCGGGGTCCGCTTCACTCTGCTGCCTGTGTACGTACACTTACCTCTTCACTGAAGAGGAGGCTGTGTCCACGTGGGCCCTGTCTTCTCTTAGCTAAGCTTGTTAGCTAAGCTGGGTGCTGCCCCCACAGTTGTGACCCATTATTTGATGAGAGGATCTTAGTTGCTACACTATGGAAGAGATTGCCATCTATTTCTAGATAATAGTGTTATGGTGTCCCTGACTTCCAGCTTTGTGTAGTAGACTGTTTTTTTTCAAACTGGTTTTACATATTCCTGTTTTTCCCTCAGCTTTTTTTTACTTGGCTACTGGCTTGTTTTGGACACAACTGAGAGAAAGATAAGTGGCATTTTTCTAATAGCGAAACAGCCTTCACATAGAGTCAACAGTCATGGTTGAGGTTCCATGATCCCTTTAAAATAGGACAACAGCCTTTTCAGGTCCTGTCCCGTTGCACCCCTCTCCCCCTGCAAGATGTGTCCTGTAATTACAGAAGTAGTTACAGTCCAGCAAAATAAATACTTTAATTCTTAATCTGTTCCTCATTGTTCCTCTCTTCTTCTTGTATAGCTTCGTAAGCCTCGTTATTCTGCAGCGCGCCCAGGCATAGGGTTAGACCGTAAAACCTTCCTGCCAGCTAATAGTAATGGCTGCCACGCCGTTGAGCCCTTACCCTGTGTTACAGATCACTCTGAGCACTCGATACGAACTCTTGCAGTCTCCACAGCAGTTCTGGGCTAGGCACTCTTACTTTTGTTTTGCAGATCGCGAAGTGGAGTTTTCCAGGAGGTACGGTACCCTTGGTTACACAGTACCTAAGTCTTAATGTCCCATGAAGGGAATGCAGTCAGGGCTGAGACAGTTTTTTCTACATAATCATGTTTCACTTTGGTGGATAAGTAGGTACTTGTGTTTCTGTATTCAAGTTTTGATTTAATTTTGTGTTTTGAATGTGTAAAAAATGTTCATAATTCCAGAGGTGCATGCAGAGAAATCTCATCTCTGTTCTTTCTACCTTGTTCCCATTCATTCTCTATAAACAACCTTATTTATTAGTTTCTGGTTTGTCCTGCTTTTCTTTCTTTTTTAAAAAAATTTCATGTGCACACATATATACATAATAGATTATGTATGTACATGTCATTTTTTAAAATGTTTTATTTATTTCTGAGAGAGAGAGAGACAGGTGAGCAGGGGAGGGTCAGAGAGAGAGAGGGAGACACAGAATCTGAAGCAGGCTCCAGGTTCTGAGCTGTCAGCACAGAGCCTGACACGGGGATTGAACCCACGAACTGTGAGATCATGACCTGAGCTGAAGTCAGACATTTAACCGACTGAGCCTCCCAGGTACCCCATTTTTTTTTAAGTTTATGTAAAGAGAGAGAGAGAATGAGTGAGAGTGGAGGAGGGGCACAGAGAAAGGGAAAGAGAGAATCCCAAGCAGGCTCCAGGCTGTTGGCACAGAGCCCAACATGGGGCTCGATCTCACGAACCTGAGAGAACCATGACCTGAGCCAAAACCAAGAGTCAGATGCTTAACTGACTGAGCCGCCCAGGCGCCCATTTCTCACATCTGTCGTCTTATTTCATGTCACACTATATCCCAGAAGTCATTTGGAAACGGGTTTTATGCACCCCATCTAACCTCAGATTCCACTGGGCCCCTGAAACCCACTGCATCTCCCTGAGGCTGAGTCTGTGTCCGCTTCCTTCCACTGAGGGCGCCTGAGGCCTGAGGCTTCTTGCACCTCCAGGAGCCACAGCTCTTCCCACGACTCTGGAGGCTTAGAAGACCCTGCGTTTCAGATAGGACACTTCAGAGGTGTAGGTGGTAAACAGAGGCCAAAAATTAGAAGAAATTTAGATTTTTCCTCCGATCTGTAGTCTTCACAGAGGAAGGTGATTTTGGACATTTGCCACGGAGCTAACGGGCTGTGGTGCAAGGACGAGGATGCCGGCAGCGGGTGGGGAGAGCCATTGGCGTAGGAAACGCCATGGTGAGAGGGCAGACAGGGGTAGAGGGGTCCCTGGGTGTCCCCCTTCCTTTGTCTTTGCCCCCGCCCGCTTCTGAGCATCGTGGGGCCAGCACGACAGGCATTATTAGGGTTGGCGCTCTCCCTGGTGGCCTCAGCAAGCGTGCAGAGTTGTGAGTGAAAGGGACAGTGTGTTAGTGGCAGCAGCGGGGTGCCGGGCACTGTACCACTGACTCTGAAGGGCCGTTTATGAACATGTGGGTGTCAGAGGCTGCCTGGGCTGAGTCAGAGGCAGACTCTAAATGATCCAAAGAGACGTACAGGAAGCCACCCTCCTTTCTGTCTCCCAGTGTGTAAAATACATGCGTAGTTTATAGCTTTTTGTCTACATCCCTGGCTCCCTTTCTCTAAGGTGCTGTCTCCAGATAGATCTGTATCTGTTTCTAGCTGCATGTCTCTCTCTCTCCATCTCCATGCCAGCCAAACAGGGTATCTGCTTACTCAGCTCATCCCTCCCTCTGCCTCAGAGCCATGACAGGGACATGGTGTAGCGTGGTTACGAGATTGAGTTTGGAGTCAGGCAGACTTCAGTCTCAAGTGTTACCTCTGTTCCTTAGTAAGTGTGAAACTTCAGGCAAGTTAATTTTTCTGAGGCTCACTTCCTCTATCTGTGGCATGGAAGTAATACGTGTATACCCTAGTGGGTAGCTTCAGGGTACCGTTGTGTTTGTGAAGTGGTTAGCACAGTCTCTGGCACCTCATACGGATTCATGTAACCCGCCTGCCCAACGCTGCTGCGATCATCCGAGTCCACTAACCGGACAGTGTCTGAGCTAAATAGACCTGATGTACAGTCTGTCTGAGAAGCCATCTCTTCCTGACTCTGACTGAACCTTTGTGTCTATAATTCCTTTCTTGAAATTGGCTTCTGGTGTTTTTGGCAGTTTAAACTAAGGGGTTTTGTTTGTTTTTTCTTTTAATTGTTTAGGTTGTAAATGTCTTAAAATCCTTACTGACTAATCTTGATGAAATCAAGAAGGAAAGAGAAGGGCTGGAAAATGACTTGAAGTCCGTGAATTTTGACATGACAAGCAAATTTTTGACTGCTTTGGCTCAAGATGGTGTGATAAACGAGGAAGCTCTTTCTGTCACCGAGCTGGATCGGGCCTACGGAGGTCTCACAGCGAAAGTCCAAGAATCTCTGAAGCAACAGGAAGAACTTCTTAAAAATATTCAGGTAAAGGTTATTTGCTTTAGTAAGATTTATGTTTAAAAATCACAGAAAGGATAAACCTGGATTAAATCTTTGTCAGGATTGTGTTTTTTGCGAATATTGCACACTAACAGAAATCTGTAATCGTTATGGGTTATGTTTTGATAACCACTGAATTGTGGTATTTTTACTTTAAGAAAAGACTCAAGGTACTGTGTTACCCTAAAATAAATATTATATGAGGTAAATTTCCAGCAATTCCTGCATCTAATCATAGTGATTTTCATATAGAGTTGGGAAAATTATCAATAAAAATGTTATGAGCTATATCAACTTGATAAATGTAAATATATAAATCTTTCTTTTAACAAGGTCTCACACCAGGAATTTTCAAAAATGAAGCAATCTAATAATGAAGCCAACTTAAGAGAAGAAGTTTTGAAGAATTTAGCTACTGCATATGACAACTTTGTTGAACTTGTAGCTAATTTGAAGGAGGGCACAAAGGTATGAAGTACAAAAGAAACAGTAGTTAACCAGTACAGATGTGAAAATATGGTTTCAGAAGTTAATAGTTTTTCCAGTTGGACTGTATTATTCTTTGTCTCGAACTAATGTGCCACTATTTCATGAGAACGTTGAAAAAGGAATTGTATATTTTACCAGAGAATGTAGGAAGTTCAGGTAAAAGGAATTAGCGCAGAGATGTCAAAGCCAGTGACACTTTTTGGGGGGACAGAAAGTTGACCAATTTGAGTGAATTATGCAGGAACAGGAGTAGTGGAAGCTGATCTGTGGTGGGGAGGCGAGGAGAGGGTATGGCTTTTACATTCTGTGCTGCTGGCTTGGATCATGATGGACTTGTTATCTCACGGTACTTACTAAGTATGTTAAGTATTTTCTTGACTTTCCTTTAAGTAGCTTAGGAAATGATTATACTTGTTTTTATCATTTACTTTACTTTGAGGGAACAGGTGTTTTTTCAGTTTTTCAGATACATGATACCTTGTGGTGTTTTAACACCATAATGATTATTGACTACAGTTATCTTAATTCAAATACAGTGGATGGAATGTAAAACCCTCTGAAGAGGGGGTAGAAATACTATGAAGCCTTAGAAATAGGATAGTAAGACACCATTTTAATTTGGTCTAAAATGCTTTGTTGAAATAGACAAGCTGAGAAAATCCCTGAGAGCCTTTGGAATGCCTCTGAGGGGTTCTGAAGTGATGTCTGTATTTCTGAAGTGAATGTGTAATCTAATCCTTCCACTGAAATAGGTTTCCTGTCTTTATTAAGTAGTTGCCTTTTCTCTAGGAATTGGGAACATACTCATGGTCATGAAACTTATAATTTGTCCCATTTAATTTTTGGTGACAGGTGTTCTCTAAAAATGGTCTTATTTCATTGTCTTTAGGGATATTAGGTCATATTTAGTATTAAGTTGTTGAACTTTAAGTGGTGTGACTGTGTCATGCAGAGGATTTTAGTTCTTTAGCTTTAACCACGATTGACAAATGGGCTTTAGATTGTGTTCTTCTTCAGATTAAGAAATCATTCTGTTTTCTTGCTTGTATTTCTTTACTTACAGTTTTACAATGAGCTGACGGAAATCCTGGTCAGGTTCCAGACCAAATGCAGTGATATAGTGTTTGCACGGAAGACAGAAAGAGATGAACTCTTAAAGTAAGTTTATTTTGCATATCAATTTTAGAGTATTTTTCTTTTGAAAAGTTACATGTGTAAGCTTTGGGGTGACCTTGGCAGTCTGCGGCGGCAGTCTTTGTCCTTTCGGCCTGGACTTTGACACGGCGACCGACAGCTGCCCCGTCTGAGAGTGAAGGAGAGAGGGCGGCAGAGACTCCAGGTGTTGGAAGCACAGTCATGTCACCAAAGTGGCAACACGACAGGCCAGGGTGACAGATCCCAGAAATGCCAATAAACATGAACAGTTTACCTGGAAATGGCAAACAGGCTCCTTACATATAGAAGTAGAGGTACAGAATACGGCGAGGGCAGAGCGAGTAGCTCAGGAAGGACGAGCATGTTTCCCTTGTGATGGAACCTGCTAGGAAGGTCACGCCAGCACCACAGGACCCATCCTGCGCTGTGGGGAGGACGTATGGTGTTTTCTAAAAATGGTGAAACATTGAACCAAATTTTTTAAAAATTTCTTTTTTACATTTATTTATTTTTGAGAGACAGAGAGAGACAGAACACAAGTGGGGGAGGGACAGAGAGGGAGACACAGAATCCGAAGCAGGTTCCAGGCCCTGAGCTGTCAGCACAGAGCCTGATGTGGGGCTCGGACCCACAACCCGTGAGATGAGGACCTGAGCCAAAGTCGGACACAATCGACTGAGCCACCCAGGCGCCCCCAAAATGAACCGAATTTAATAAAACCTAATACATGGAGGATAGACACCAGAATAGTCATAGAACAGATGAAAATTCTGAATGAACATTTCATCATGAATTTAAAAAAAAAAGGAGAAAAGGATTAAGAAGCAGTCAGTCTGAGGAACACCACACATGGAAGTACAGAATCAAGGAGGAGGGTGAGAAGACAGGACATGATAAAATATGAGGTGTCAGGATACAGGAAACAAGTAGAAGAGAGGAGAACAAAACCATCTCAGATACAAAATGAAATGGGAAGGAGCAAAAAGGAGACCAGACAGTGAAGAAGACGTAGGCACACAGAGTGGAAATCAAGGAAAATGAAACCAAAGTAAAAAAAGAATTTAGTAAAAAAAAAGTATTTAGAAGACTGTCAGAGAAGCTCCAAATGTGCAAAATTGAATTTCCCGCAAAGAAAAGACAATATTCTTTGTTCAGTGTTCTGTTCAGAACAGATATTTAATGATATTCCTAAAGAACATGTTCCTTTAGGAAAGTAAGTGAAGGCTTGTTGGAATGGTGTGTCTTACGGTTGGGAAACACGAACAAGAACCGTCAGCACCCAGGCCTATAAAAGATAACGGCAGATTAACTGGGCAGAAAGATGAAGACAGTTTCTAAAAAGGTGAAAATGAGTTAGGGCTCCCAGCGCTGCCTGCTGGACGTGAGGGGTCACTGCCCCTGGAGCTCCAGAGAGCAGGTGAGAGCCACGGATGGGACATCCAGTGAGACTGTCCTTCGTGTCCTTCAAGTGTGCACAGCATCCTGCGCACCTCAGTGATAGACACGGAGGACTCAGGGACTCTTCTGTTGCTGAGTCTTGAGCCCTTCAGCCACCCTGACCATTATTCATCCCCTGTCTGTACTTAAACTGTTTTTCATAGAAGTTTTTGGAGAAATTATCAAAGAGCTACCTCTCTGCACCCCTCACCGAGAAAGAGCAGTGTTGTTTTTTACAGTTTTTCTACTAAACCTTTCAAAAGCAAATAATTAAAATGCTTTTGTTTATTAAATTTTTTTTAATGTTTATTTTTGAGAGAGAGAGAGAGAATGCATAGACACACACAGCAGGAGAGGAGCAGAGAGAGAGGGAGACACAGAATCCAAAGCAGGTTCCAGACTCGGAGCTGTCAGCACAGAGCCCGACGTGGGGCTCGAACCCACAAACCACGAGATCATGACCTGAAATGAAGTTGGATCCTTAACTGATTGAGCCACCCAGGTGTCCCTGAAATGCTTTATAATGGTTTCAGAGGTTTAAAAAAAATAACCCTCCAAGTTAGTCTTATTGATAAGAAAATCTGACAAAGATTAAGACAAAACAGTCTTCAGACCAGTTTTATATATGAATATGGATGCAAAAGTCCTAAAGAAAATACCTACCAGTATGTTAGAAAAAGAACCATGATCGGGGGGATGGAGGTGGTGATTCCAATAATGCAGTGACTGGTTCAGTATTTTTATATTAAGGAGAAAAGCAATTGAGAAAATAACTGTTTTGGTATTCAGTAAGATAGGGTTGTGTGTGTGTGTGTGTACACTCTGATCTATCTGCACAGAACTCAGCATCATGGTTAATTGGAGAAACAATGTAAACAATCCTTCTAAAAAGCTAGGACAAAATACCATCCACACAGCTATTTAATACTATATTGGCAATACCAGCCAGCACAATTAGACAGTAGAATAAAATTAGAAATACTACATTCAGACTTTGTGATTGTACAACTTGAAAGCCCAAGAGAATCAACCCAAAAAATCTGCAAATAATAGAAGAATCTCTACTGAAGACAATTGATCCTAAGGATGATTTGTAGAAATCAGTAGCTTTCATATAGAAAACATAATGGAGGAAAAGACCCTACTTACACTAGCAACAAAAAAGATTTGAAAGGTGTGTCATGGTTTTGGGTAGGATGACACTAGTCAGTTCTTATGCATTCAGCAGAATTTGATTTAAAGTAAATACGTAGATTTTCATTTACAACCAGACAACTTGATCCTAAAGGTCATCTAGAAAACTGACCAACTGTTATCCAGGAAAACCGAATAAAAAAGTAATGGAAACTAATTCTACCAGTCACTAAAATATAGAATATCGTGTCTAATTAAAACATAGTGGGGGTGCCTGCGTGGCTTAGGTTAAGCGTCCGACTTCGGCTCAGGTCATAATCTCACGGTTCATGGGTTCAAGCCCTGTGTCGGGCTCTGTGCTGACAGCTAGCTCAGAGCCTGGAGCCTACTTCAGATTCTGTGACTCCCTCTCTCTCTGACCCTCCCCTTCTCACGCTCTCTCTCTCTCTCTCTCTCTCTCTCACAGAAATAAATAAAAAACATTAAAAAAAATATAAAAAACACAGTGATACTAGTACATGATTAGACAGACCAAAGACAAAATAGAAATCGATAAATACTACATTGTGAATTTAATGTAAAAAAGATCCTAAGCCTAGTCATTTAGAAAACAAAAGTTATTTTTATACCAGAATAAATTCCAAGTGGGTCAAACTTGAAATGTGTAAAATGAAATGTAAAGTTTACAAGAGAATATGAGAGAATTGTTTTATAAAGCTGAAATGGGAAAGGTCTTTCTTATTCTGACTTAACATTTGGAAGCCATTTAAGAAAAAAGATAGGTGCATCATAACATAAGCAGAGTTATTATGTAATAAACTGGGGGAAATATTCGAAACCCACTCACAGAGGTAAAAGGCAAATTTATTAATTTATGAAGAGGGGCGCCTGAGTGGCTCCGTTGGTTGTGTGTCAGGCTTTGGCTCAGGTCATGATCTCACAGTTCATTAGTTGGAGCCCCACGTCGGGCTCTGTGCTGACAGCCCAGAGCCTGGGGAACCTGCTTTTCGATTCTGTGTCTCCCTGTCTCTACCCCTCCCTTGCTTGCCCTCTGTCTTTCTGTCTGTCTCTTTCTCTCAAAAAGAAATAAACATCAAAAAAATTAATTTATGAAGAACTCCTAGATGTTACCGAGGAGGAGAAAAACCCATTAGAAAAAGTTGGCAAAGTCTGTGAACAGAAATTTTGCATTTGAGGAAATGTAAGTAGTTGGTTCTTGAGCGTAGGAAAAAATGCCTTCCTGGGGTGCCTTGCTGGCTTGGTGGGTAAAGCATGCAGCTCTTGACCTTGGGGCTGTGAGTTCGAGCCCCACATTTTGCCTAGAGCTTAGTTTAAACAAACAAACAAACAAACAAAAACCTGCCCTCCTTCAATATAATGTGACTATAAGTTTAAAACTACTCCAGAATATCACTGCTCAGGATGGCAGAAATCTGGAGGTCTGAGAGCATGCCTTGTCGGCCTGTGAGGGGGACTGGGTTCATCCACGCATGTCGCTGCCATCCTTGCCTGGGGCTCTTTCGCTCTAATGGCCTGCGTTACAAAGCCGTATACCCTTAGCGCAGCTAGTCTGGTTTTGAGAATCTACTCCGAGTGTGTGTTCGAGTATGCTCGAAATGACACATCTACCAGCTGATTCATTTCCGAGTTGCTTGTAGCAGGGAAAGAATAGAAACAAATCAGATGTCCAGGACAGGTGAGATAAATAAGGCTACATCTGTGCAGCTTTTTTTTTTTTAATATAAAATATCAGCTATTTGAAAAAAAAGAGGTTTTCTATTTATTAATATGGATATTTATTGATCTTGAAGATAAATAGTTATGGTGCAGAAAAAAGGTATAGAACAGTGTAAAGTATGCTTTCTTGTGTAAAAAGAGAACATTACATACATTCGAGTTGGTTTATTTATGTGTCAGGAAGCTCTGGACAGTTTCCTAGGAAAGAGTAGTGTGTCTCGGGGGGTGTGAGTGGTGGGGAGGGGGCTCGCAAGCAGGGGCTTTTGACTCTTTTTATTTTGAATCAAGTGAAGAACACATTACCTTTTCAGAAAGTTCTATGAAGGTCAACTGAATAATTAATGGGACTGCGTATGTTTTTATTGTCACATTCGAGTAGTCTGATGTTTATTTTTCAGACTGTACAGCTAAATTATCAGATTCATTCCCTACTGCCTATTACCGCCCCCCCACAACCCCCTTATTTTAAACTGCAGAGCCCTTTGCTCAAGCTTAGTGTTACAGAGAAGCCCAGTTTGTAAAAAGATAAAAACGGGTCCAGCTCCAATGCAAGCAGGTGAGGGGCTGGGAGCAGGACCTTTCGCCCGTCTTTTCTTTCCTTCATCCAAGCAGCAGCCGTTGAGCTGACTGTACACAACCCTTAAAATCTGTAGCTCAGGACCAAGTAAGAGCCAAAAAGAGTCTCTGAGTTTAGATTGGAGGGGGCCAGACTGTAGCACCAGGGTAAGTATTTTTCTAAGTAAAGTTTTCCTGGAACACAGCCGTGCCCTTCATGTTGTATGGTCCGTGTCTGACTTTGCACTGACATCAGCAGTCTTGAGTATTTGTGACAGAAACCCTGTATCCTGCAAAGCCTAAAATGTGTACTTTCTGGCTCTTGACACAAAAAATTTGCCAGCCCTGGTTGAAATAAATTTTTGTCCATGATAATTTCTAGTTGTACTCTTAGTTTCTCCACTTGAACCTTCAGTGTAAAATGGGCTAAAGTAGTTTTTAGAATTGGGTAGTATAATAGAAGCTCATGGCTTATGAAGAAATTTGGGGATATTCTCCTTTTCAAATATTTCCTATTGCAAATCTCTAGCTTGAAAATTAGGTTTGTGGGGGCACCTGGGTGGCTCAGTCATTTAAGCGTCCGACTCTTGATCTCAGCTCAGGTTATCATTTCATGGTTTGTGGGATTGCGCCCCACATTGGGCTCTGTGCTGACAACAAGGAGCCTTCTTGGGGTTTCCTCCCTTTTTCCCTCCCTCCCTCCATCTCTCTGCCCTTCTCCCCTTCTTTTCTTCTCCCTCTCTCTGTCCTCTCTCTTTTTTAAAAAAAATTTTTTATAGTTTATTTTATTATTTTTGAGACCGAGAGAGACAGAACATGAGTGGGGGAGGGGCAGAGAGAGAGAGACACACAGAATCTGAAGCAGCTCCAGTCTCTGAGCTGTCAGCACAGAGCCTGACGTGGGGCTCGAATCCACGAACCGTGAAATCTTGACCTGAGCTGAATATTTCCTATTTCCTGATGACTAATAGGTCCTCTCATAAGTGTGCAAAAAGAATAAATATTTTACTCTGAACTTTACCTTCTTTACACTAATGATTTATTTTGTTTATTTATTTATTTATTTGAATTTCTGAGAGAGAGAGAGAGAGAGAGAGAGAGAGAGAGAGAGACAGCATGAGCAGGGGAGGGTCAGAGAGAGAGGGAGACACAGAATCTGAAACAGGCTCCAGGCCCCCAGCTAGCTATCAACACAGAGCCCGACGCGGGGCTCGAACCCACAAACCGTGAGATCATGACCTGAGCCGAAGTCGGATGCTCAACTGACTGAGCTACCCAGGCGCCCCTATGCTAATGATTTAAAACTAATGTTAGTAATGATAGTTGTTGGCATGGAAATATTGGTGGGATTTTATTTCACATATTCTTTGTAATGTTATTAGTCTCATGATTTAATAGCTTTGAATCATACAATTAGTGAGTAGCTAGGAAATTCTCATTTGTCCTGCAACTGTGTTATGTATTCCAGCCATCTCTGGAGTCTATCAAAGGAAAATGAAAGTATTATGTTAAGGTTTTATAATATAATTACATATGTTAGATATTAAATTTGCAGTATACTCAGATATCTAGTTGTAATTATATAAACAATTATAGTAAAACAGAATATTAAATATGATTAAGTATATTTGGTATATGTATCAGCTAAATATACACATAAACATTTCAAAAATTTCAAAATTTTAATGTTGAGTAAAATCTAGTTTGTGTTGTCAGCATTTATTAAACTTAGAAACATGAAGAATTATTTTTGGTTTCTTGACGAATGTGTATTAACTTTCATAATATAGGTAGTGACTAATTTATCTTCCAACTGGGACCCTTTATGGGAGTGAACGTGTGGTCCGGGGGCTCCGGGGTTGCGGTTAATCAGCACCTCAGGACAGCAGGTGCTGTCACACGCATGTGGGACATGCTGTGTTTACTGCACACACAACATGTTCACACACAATACATGATTTATGCAGATCCGTGCTGGGGAGAAGTTGATCAAGACCCTGTTGTTTCATAGAGCGCATTTTACCTTAGGGTTTGGTTAGTGAGATTTTGGGATGGATTCCATTTTTCCTAAGTTTTAATTCTGCATTTTAATGGTCCTTTCAACAATCGGTCCTGCATTTACCTTAATTATAGATTATGAAGTGTCTTTTAACATAAAATAGCTCAGTGCTGCATTTCTTTGATAATTTCAGAAAGTTTTTATGAAGAAATTTGTATCATGCTTTGAATAGGTTAGCTTTCTTCGTTTTCTGTAAACACTGGCATGATGCAATGATTAAATGCCAGTGGGATACAGCTCACCGACTGTGAGCTGTTTGATTTTCTGAAAACTTTTAGACAGGCCAGCACATTAGGAGTGGCCCCTCTGGGGGTTGACTTCTTTTTTCTTTTATTTTTTAAATTTAAAAAAATTTTTTTTTAAATTTATTTCTGAGAGAGAGAGAGAGGCAGCATGAGCAGGGGAGGGTCAGAGAGAGAGGGAGACACAGGATCTGAAACAGGCTCCAGGCTCTGAGCTGTCAGCACAGAGTCCAATGCAGGGCTCAAACCCATGAACCGTGAGATTATGACCTGAGCCAAAGTCGAACACTTAACCAACTGAGTCTCCCAGGCGCCTCTCTAGGGGTGACTTCTTACCAGAGAGCGGGCAGTCCTTTAGGACCGTCTGCCCCATTTGACATGTTCCTTACTGTGGCTGTAACTGCGACCTCTGAAAAAGTTTACCTTGTTTCCTAGGAAGAAAAATCATACGAAAGAAGATTTAAGTTAGTTCTAGTCAAGAACAGAAATGTAGTGTATTTTAAAGCACCATCATTGTTTTGGCTCTATTTTCTATGTTTCATATATGAAGAGAAGAAACATTTTATTAAAAAAATTTTTTTAATGTTTAATGTTTTTGAGAGAGAGAGAGAGAGAGAGAGAGACCGAGCTCTGGCAGGGGAAGGGCAGAGAGAGAGAGAGGGAGACACAGGATCTGAAGCAGCTCCAGGCCCTGAGCTGTCAGCACAGAGCCTGACGTGGGGTTGGAACTCAGGAACTGGAAATCATGACTGAGCTGAAGTTGGATGCTTTAACCGACTGAGCCACCCGGGTGCCCCTTGAGAAGAAAAATTTTAAAAAGAACCAGTATTTTAGATGTGTTGTTTTTTGAAATTGTGTTAATTCCTAACACCTTTGTCTTTAAGGGATTTGCAACAGAGCATCGCCAGGGAACCCAGTGCCCCCTCAATCCCGACACCTGCATATCAGTCCTCCCCGGCGGGGGGCCAGGCTCCGGCTCCAGCGCCGCCGACGCCCGCGCCCAGGACCATCCCGGTCAGTACCCAGCCATGGTCTTTAAGTGGACCTCTCACCTTAGGGACTGTGTGCTCTGCGTGAAGGAGGAACAAGCCATGCTGTAGAGGTCTGGCGGTTTTCCCGAGGTTTTCCCGAGACCCCCCTTCTCCGGTTTGCAGCACGAAGAATCCGCGTCGCCCACGAATTCTTGCCAGAAGACGTTTCACTTGAGTCTGATCAAGGCTTTAGAGCCACCTTTCAGTGTATAGCAAATACAGCAATAAAGCGAGGAGCTAAATTGTGCCGCTTGGGAACAACTGTGCTGACCTAGAACTGGGACTTTCTGGGAGGCCCTTGGCTTTGTCTTTTCTACGAGTGAGAGAATGGGTGTGGGGCATTCTGCTTTGAAAGACAGGGAAGATTCATCGCAATCCTGCCATATATGAGCCTTGGCTGGATCTTGATTCATAAAACCTCTTCTTTAAGAACTTTTTATTTTGTGATAGAGAAACTTGAATGTGGAGTGTGGACTCCGTGGTAGGAAAAGTCGCTCCCTTCGTTAGGCAGCCTGGCTGCCGTCGGGAGGGCTGGCTGTCACTGCAGAGCACTTGCGTGTGGTCACGTGTTAGTAATGATGGATGTAGCTGATAAACACGTGCCTGTCTGTCACACTAGTCTTCCAGGTGTTCTGGCATTTGTGGTGTCCACATAGGAAGCTGCGCGTCCTGGAGGCGGCACAGGAATAAACTGCCCCTGACGAGCTCCGTCGCCCCGTCTCAGATGTGTTACCATGGGTGGGAGCAGTCGTAGGCAGTAAGTGACCAAGCGTTAGGCCCCAGGGACCGAGCAGTGGCAGTAGAGTCCCAGCAGACTGGAGTCATTCCTGAGCTGTGAGGCATTTCTAGGGCACTAAGTCAGCATTTAACAATGGGAATTAGAAATCTATTTGGGTGGGTTCCGGGGTTTCTCATATGCCCTCATTTATGTTAACAGCAGTAATTTGATGGAAACCCTCTGTCTTGCAGCCCGCCAAGCCCCAGCCCCCGGCCCGGCCTCCGCCCCCTGTGCTCCCGGCAAACCGAGCTCCTCCTGCCACCGCGCCAGCCTCGGTGGGGACGGCCCCTGCTCCGCAGGCACCGCCGCACGCCCCGGCAGGGACGGCCCCCGCTCCGCAGGCCCAGGGCCCCCCGTACCCAACCTACCCAGGGTACCCCGGGTAAGGCTGAGACTTCTTTCTTTTTTTTTTTTTTACAAATAGTTTATTGTCAAGTTGGTTTCCATATAACACCCAGTGCTCATCCCCACAAGTGCCCTCCCCCATGCCCATCACCCCCTTCCCTCCCCCCCACATCCATCAGTCCTCAGTTTGTTCTCAGCATTCAAGAGTCTCTCATGGTTTGCCTCCCTCCCCCTCCCCCCCCATTTTTCCCCTTCTCCTCCCCCATGGTCCTCCGTTAAGTTCCTCCTAATCCTCCTATACGTGCAAACATATGGTATCTGTCCTTCTCTGCCTGACTTACTTCACTCAGCATAACACCCTCAAGGTCCATCCATGTTGCTACACATGGCCAGATTTCATTTTTTCTCATTGCCATGTAGTATTCCATGGTATAGATATACCACATCTTCTTGATCCATTCATCCGTTGATGGACACTTAGGCTCTTTCCATGTTTTGGCTGTTGCTGAGAGTACTGCTATGAACATTGGAGTACATGTGCTCCTGTGCATCAGCACTCCTGTATCCCTTGGGTAAATTCCTAGCAGTGCTATTGCTGGGTCATAGGGGAGTTCTGTTGTTAATTTTTTAAGAAACCTCCACACCGTTTTCCAGAGGAGCTGCACCAGTTTACATTCCCACCAACAGTGTAGGCGGGGTGCCGTTTCACCACATCCTTGCCAGCATCTAGTGTTCTCTGATTTGCTCATTTTTCTGCTTAACCTTTCAAAGCAGAGTCACCCCTTCTCTGAAGGGAGGCGTCATGAATGAATGAGCCACACTGTCAGCTGACACAGCGATAGAAATGATGGTAGAGTTGCTTATTTGAGTGATTGAACAGCTCTTTCCCAGGCTTAGTTATTTTTTTTAGTTTCTACATGCTGGCTTCAGAGGAAATCTGTCTCCTGTATGGAATGCAGACTTTCCTTGTCTGTCTATATCAGGACAGGCACCTCTCCTGAGCTGATCCTAGCAAGCCCAACAGGACCTCATCATGTGCCTGTACTGCGGGATTGGCCTTCTGACCCCGTCTAACACGACTCTGATTGTCGTGTGCACTTTCTTAAAGAACAGCTTTCTGTGTGATAATCTTTTAATCTTAAAAATCCAGACATTTGACTGCCTCTTAAGATGTGCTCCAAACTTTACTTTGTTAGTAAGTACATTCTGTCTTCTAAATACTAAAACTTTGTAAACAGGGGCGCCTGGGTGGCTCAGTCCGTTAAGCGTCTGACTTTGGCTCGGGTCACGATCTCATGGTTCGTGGGTTTGAGCCCCGCGTTGGGCTTGGCTGCTGTCAGATCCTCTGTCCCCACCCCTGCCCCTCTACCCTCCTCAAAAGTTAATAAACATTAAAAAAAAAAACCTTTGTAAACAGTAAATTTATGTCCATCATAGTGAGTATTGAATCTTGTGAATTAGGAATGTAATTAGCTTACCACATTAAAATGAAGGGTCTCCATTTTTATTCTTTGTTAATAGTTGAATATTTAGACTTACTTCTATCAACAGTGCTATTTTCTGGGTAGTGTTAAGCACTGGGTATTCTTTCATCTCCGTCAGGATAGGAACACTTGTCTTTAACTGCTGCTTTTCTTCCCACTGTTGACTACTAGACTGAGAAATAGAGAAATACGACTTTCTTGAGAAACTCGGTTTTAGAATAATGACTATACGTCTCGCTTTCTAGTGTGTGATGTACCAATGCGTGTTTTTGTTTGTTTTCTTCCCATCAGGTATTGCCAAATGCCCATGCCCATGGGCTACAACCCGTACGCCTATGGTCAGTACAGTATGCCGTACCCGCCGGTGTATCACCAGAGCCCCGGACAGGCTCCGTACCCGGGGCCCCAGCAGCCATCATACCCCTTCCCTCAGCCCCCGCAGCAGACTTACTACCCGCAGCAGTAACACGCCAGCCCGGCAGGTCGACTGGCTCAGTTCAAGGGGAAGGAAACGGCAGCCCTGCAGTAAGTGCACTAAAGTCCGTGCTCTGGTCACAGCCACGCGCCCTGGTGTGCGGAGCACAGTGTACAGCATCTGTCTGTGGCTGCGAGCTGAAGCTGTGCCCAGTCCCCCGTCTGACTGCACGCTCAGAGGTGCTGCTGTCGCAGTGTAAACACTATAATAGGTATAATAGGATTTGAGATAAATTACATTTCAGTTCATCAGAGTTGAAAAATGAGAAATTAAACCCACAAGTGAAACGTTTGAAATGATTATACTTCTGTCTACATGAGACCTCTGGTCGGGACGTCAGATACTTACAGTGAGGGTTCAAGTGCTGATATGCAAGGAAACTACGTTCTCTTTCTCTTTTGGTTTATCAGTTTGGTTTAATTTCCATTATACTATTTTGCATAATCAAAGCATTGTAAATCTTATAATTTAAAAATAAATTACTTAAGAACAGTTGTCATTGTTATGTTTTGTCATTGATTCTCATTACTGTCTAATTTCTTTCTGGTATTAGTCTCTCATTTTATATGTATATGAGTTAAACAGATAACTGTGTCTAAGTGCATGATTAGTGCAAGTTAATAGTCAGGGTTATAGGAAAACCAAAAGAATAGTACCGTAATTTATCTTTTCATATGCTGATCAGTGAATTAATTTTGACATTTATTTTGAAAAGCCCTATAATGTGGAAGAAACACAATCGCTACCAAAGATTCTTCAAATAAATATACAAATAAATATGTATAAAGTTTTATTAGCTTCTCCAAGAAATTGATACAAATTCTGAAGGTAATTCTTTCCTTTGCTTTTTTTTCATAAGCTGGTTAAAATAAATACATATCATTGACAGTATTGTCTAATGTAATGGAATTGTTTAAAGAAAATTTACTGTACCCCTGGATTCCTATTTTCCACCTTACTGTCTTAATTTAGTAACATTTAATGCACAATGTATATGACTAGATCTAAGCCCTTTCATTTTTATGCTCGGAAAGGATGAGACTATTTTCTAATTCAGGGAGCACACAAAATAGTTGTTGGGAACATATGCCGATTCTGGAGTAGGCTGAATATTTAATATTAATCTCTGCTGTTAGGATAACCAATCACTGTATAAACCTCAGTAAAAACAGTGAGACTTGCATCCCAGAGCGAGTAAATGAGGAAGGAGCGAGTTGTTGCAGAGCGGGGTCTGCTCTGCGTGAGGCTCGTGAACCCCTCAGGC
Organism: Hyaena hyaena; assembly: GCF_003009895.1. Taxonomy (NCBI): domain Eukaryota; kingdom Metazoa; phylum Chordata; class Mammalia; order Carnivora; family Hyaenidae; genus Hyaena; species Hyaena hyaena. The sequence goes on along the minus strand of NW_024081093.1, from coordinate 73,995 downwards.
ACAGGAGCAGATTTCCAATGAGTCCGTTTATGTTTATTTTCTCAGTTTTAATGCTCACCTTTTCTTGCATTATTGTTTCATTTAAATGATACTGTCGTTTGGTCCACTGTTATTCTCTATTCTCACTGACAGTTTGGGTTTATATTTTAAATGTTGGATTGAAGGTATGATTGTAAAAGGGAGTGAATTGGTTTAAAAATATATGTACATTATAAAAAAATCTTACTTTGTTGTACGTAGAAAACATGAAGGCATGTTACTTTACTACAAATGACTTTTCCATGGAATATTGAAATTGGTTTAAAGTCCAGTAGTTAAAACCTTGGCAAAAGTAGTTTTTTACATAGCCTAGCTGAATTTTATTAATGTGGAATCATCAAAGTATGGCATAGGCTTGTTTGACTCTTATGTAAAAGCCATTGAAGTTCTACATTCTTACTATTCAAGGTATCGTATACTGACCCGAGCTGCCCAGTGAGAAGCAAGCGTATATTCCAAATTGCTGGTTTATTATTCTTACTAGTGCAGAATAAACGAAAACCAATTGGCCTGAATATTCTCTTGGGGAAAGAAGGCACTAAGAGGGAGTGCATCAGACAGGAGTTACCAGGCCCTTCGGCGCAGACCTTGTGCCTCGGGGGCCTGCCCCCAGGGAATCACTGGAAGACCGTCTGGACACTGGCGGGGACGGCCCGCAGCCCTGAGTGGCGGCCCGTCCAGCCTGCCGAGCTGCTCGAGGCCTTTTCACGCGTAACGCACCCCGCCCCCCTCCTGTCCGTCCACGCATCCGTTAGATAACCGAGGGTAGTTTCTTCGGTCAGCTGTGGTGGGGCACCGATGACCACATTTCTGCAGCCTTTCACGGCTGGGTCTGTCTCCATGGCCTTTCTGACTGCAGCAGGCTGGCTTTTGGAAAGAAGTTTTCTCTGACGTCTGTTTTGGGTTCTAGCAAACGAGGGAAGCCCTCACTGGGATTATTTTAGTTACCAAGCTTTTTTGTCCTTTGCTCACCTTCTTCTAGTCCACAGAACACTCTAACAAGTTGTCATGGACAGTGCTGTTTAATGGCAGTGTAACTCTGGTGCAGATACGATGTTACCTATGTTCTTAATTAGGCTTTTTGATTCTTTCTCCAAACTAAAGAAACCATTCCCAGACCGTTTATGTTCGGGTCTGGAATACTGTTTTTATTTTTTTTTCTTTTTCTTTTTTTAAATGTCTTTATTTTGAGAGACAGATAGAGAGCGAGCAGGGGAGAGGCAGAGAGAGAGAGAGGGAGACACGGAATCTGAAACAGGCTCCAGGCTCTGAGCTGTCAGCACAGAGCCTGACTCAGGGCTCTAACCCATGGACTGTGAGATCATGACCTGGGCCGAAGTTGGACGCTTAACCACTGAGCCACCCAGGCGCCCCTGGAATACTGTTTTTAAGTGGGCTGTGTGAAGGAGCTGGTCAGAAGTGGGGAAAAGCCTCACGTCTCTCATTTCTCGTTCCTAGTTGGAGACAGATGGCTCGACTTCTCGGTCTGGTGTGAAGTATCGGCCTGCTCCTGTGTCCCTTGGGCTTTATTCTCAGTTAAGAAAAAGACCTACGTCACTGCAGATCAGTCAATCATTGTGAGATGGTCCTGTACCCATACCCCTACCTTCTTTGCAATTTACAATCTCTCCCTCCCTAAACGTAAGAAGTTACCAGAAAAAAATGAATAAGATTTTACAGAATCTTGTGTTCCTGACATTTTATCCCAGTCAGCAGCTTTTCTGGTCAAAACATTTAAAAAATGTTTTCCATTAGAGCTTTACAAAGTTTGCGAAAGTGCTTTATACACATTTTCTAATTTCACAAACATGATAAAATGCAATTTATTAAGTAGGTTTCAGTTTGCTAATGGGTTTCTTTTTCTTTTAATGATCAATATGTCTTGAGGAATCTTGCTACCGCCTAGTGGCATCCCTCCCTTTTAAACACTTCTGCAGTTATTAGTTGGCTCACAGTACAGAACAGGATACAAAGCAGGAAGGGAATGCTATAGTGTTACAATTACTAGTTTAAAAATACACTTTAGAACTACATGGTTGATTATAAGATTTACATGGAAGAGCTAAGAAGGAAAAATTATATTTTTAAAGAAAAAGAGAATATTCAGGCTTTATTTCTGGTATGAAGTTTATATTTTTAAAGAAAAATCCTATATTATCACACCAGAGATTTTAGATTCTTTTCTGGTTACAAACATTGCTGGTAGTTGGATTATATTTTTATTGTATTCATTTCTCTTAGGGGGAAAATTGTAAAGCAACAAAAAGGTTCCAGATGAATGTATCCTAGAAATAAAAGTTGAAAGATTCTTACTTGCTTGGAGTATGAATTCTTATTTGAAGTGTTTATCCTTCAGCTTTATAGTTTCTGCAGTTTATTTGACAAATGGCGGTCCGGTCGGGGAAATAAGACAATACCCACTTGGAGTAAATGCATGAGACTGTGTTTAAGTGTTTTCTCTCACCTGCCAGCCCCGTACTTGATCATGGTTGGACCATGTTCTTCATTACTTATGATTTGCCCCAGTTCTTTAAGATGAGGAATCTCAAGTGTTACTTCTTTGGGTTGATTTTTGGAAAATGTTTGGCATGTTCTCATGTTCAGTGGCCTAAGGAGAGGGGAGATGGTGAGATGTGTTCATCTTTCACTTTTAAATCTTTTGCAATGTGTTCATCTTTTAAAATGTGTATTTTCTTCCTACTTCTCCATGTTTTAAAGTCAGATGCAGCTGTTTTATTATGTAGCTCACAACCCACAGTTTATCAGAAAATCTGTCGATTTTGTATGTCTTCCAAATTTGTTGAAGTTGAACAAGCTAGCTCCCGGGATCCTTGTTACAGAAATCTTAAATATATCCCGAATGGGCATAGTGATTTGGAACACTGATACTTTTATTTTCTCACTCTCCCTCCCCGCACCCCCCATCCTCAGCCAAATCTTAACCTTTTTTAAAACAATTATTTTTATAAGTGGGGCTTAGACTTACATTATTATTCTTAGATCCTCTCTTGATAATAGTTGGCCTTTGCTTTTAGTCTGTTTTTGATTTTCATTCAGTTTTACTCAATTTACAAAGTCTGTAGACATGGCATAGCTTGGGCTCCTCCCTTCCTCCTTCTTGGGGTGGCCTTTGAGCATTTAGGGTGTTTGATCTCGCTGTGTCTCTTACATCCAGTCCGCTGGTCCTCCAGCCTTGTGGCTCCTCTGTGCCCAGGAAGCACCGTTTGCAGACAGGGCGCCCCCTGAGGGGCCGATGCTTTCTTTTTGTACCAGCTCCTGGAAGAAGGGATGAGGAAGAACCTTCACCCCTTCCGCCTTCACCAGCCACCATGATAGACTGGGCTGCGTAATACCTTCTTTTAAAATTAGTACCCTTTTTGAATAAGAATATACATACACGGTATCCATTTCAAAGGGTTTTCTTCTCATGTGGTAAGAGTCTCTCTTACCCAGTTCCTCCCTCGGAGACCGTCTGCTATCCGTCCCCACGGATTCGCCTTGTCTTCAGGTTTGTTCACTCCCAGGAGCAGAGGAGGTGTCCCCTCCTTCTGTGGAAGGGATGCAAGTGAATTGTGACAGTTGGATCTCAAACCAAAATCTGCCCTGGCTTTTCCGTCTTTCATGGAGACCGAAGACTGCATTTTTAGCTGGAAACCGAGACTCAACTCGAAGTGCAGCTACGCCTGGCATTGGCCTTGAACGATCACTACTCTTGAATCCCACTCTGCCTGAGGGGTTTGCATAACTACCTAGAGCGTGTCTGAAATTTGTGACAATGTTTACATTTCAGATAATTTTCCAGCCTGAAACCTTAACATTGAATCATGTAAAACAGCCACACCTGAGAGAGAGAACAGAGCATAAGCATGTTTAATTTTCTTTTTTACTCCATGGAGGCAGAATAATGGCCTCTCACACTCACCTGTGTCTCTTCCCCCCCTCCCCAGACCTGCAAGTGCATTAGGCTGCATAGCAAAGGAGGCTTACGGCTGTAGGTAGAGTTAAGGTTGCTACTTTGCTGACCTTAAAATCGGAAGTTTATCCTCAGTTTGCCCGGTGGGCCCAGGGTAGTCACAGGTTGCTTAAAAGTGGAAGAGGGAGACAGAACAGGGAGAAACAGATGGCAGCCTAGAAGGACCCGGCACCATCAGCCTTTCTGGCTTTGACCGTGAAGCCACGGGACCCTGAGCCAAGGAGAGCTGCAGCCTCTAGCCACGGGGGAAGGGAGGGAAACATTCTCTAGAGCAAACAGACGGAACGCTGTTCTGCCAACGCCTGGATTGTAGCTCAGCCAGCCTTGGTCTGGACTTGTGATCTCCAGCACTGTTAAGAGAGTGAGTTTGTGTTCAGTCACCGAGTTTGTGGTCATTTGGTACAGCAGCAACAGCAAGTGAGTTATAAGCTTGGTTTATTAACAGTTTCCTCCTTGGGCTCCTTGGGATCTATGGAGGGAACTACTTGCCCCTGGCTTGTCACCTGAGCACGAGGTGGATGTTGACAACATAGTAGTGACTCCCTGAAGGACGTGTAGGCCCCAAGGTCAACGAAAATAGAACAACCTGGGTTTTTCTTGCCTTTTAGCATGCTTTTTTTTTTTTTTCTTTTTTTTCTGTAAGGCAGACACGATGCATTGGGTAAAAAGAAACTGAGGTAAAAAGACCTTTGGTAAGAGGGCTTATGTTTTTCTGGCTAGGAGTTAGACTGTGCTTACAGTTTTCTGTAGGTCCGTAGGCTTCAGTTCCCTCTAGTGTCCTTGTTTCCTTGTCTCCTCTGTTGTCTCGTGTTTCTCTAGAACTCCTTAAATGAAATCCGGGCCCCCTAGTCCTTCAAGCTGCAGGCCTCCGATTCTCTAGGAGCCCTGTCGGTGGGGTGGTCAGGCCGGGGGTAGGAGAGGGGCTCTGTAAATCCAGTGATGAGGCCGAGCCTGTGGCCCAGGGCTGGGACCCTCATGAGTGCCTCCCAGCCCTCCCCCACCTCTTCTAAGACCGGAAGGCAAGAGGCCCCTGGAGTGGGCGCTTCCCCCTCCCCATGTTCGTTCAGCGCTGATGAGTGGGTCCCTTTGAGGGCAGGCGGGGAACAGAGCCCTCCTTCAGGTGCTTTTCCCCTGCTGGAAGGGGGAGGGGTTCCTCAGTATTCCCCAGGGCAGCTGATGGGGCTCCTGGAGACAAGGCTCACGACAGGGCGGGGGCCCCTCTAAAACTGGGCCCCTGGGCGTGCTTCCCTCCCATGCTGGTCCCCCCCCAACCCCCCCCCCCAGCCGTCCGTGTTTCCAGCGTTGTGTCCATGGCTGTTTATTTTCCTCCCAGATCCTGGTTCCAGTGGCTTTTATTCCTGTGATTTTCCTGCCGCTGCCTTTTCCTCCAGTTTGGGGCGCGTCTGTTTCCACTCCGACCTCCGTTCTCTGACAGCTCTAAAAAGACCTGTTGACTTTGTCTGTGCAGCCTTTTCCTTGTGCTTGGAGTGATGACTCCTAAGCCCTTCACGTGCTGACACAAAAACGCAAGCCTTTCTTAAGCTTAGAGAATTGATTGTTTTTCTTCCATGTACCTTTTAAATTGTATTTTAGTTATTTTTTATTTTTAGAGAGAGAGAGCGCATGCGTGAGCAGGGGAGAGGGGCAGATGGAGAAAGAGAGAGAATCTTAAGCCGGTTCCATGCTCAGTGCAGAGCCTGACTCAGGGTTCGATCCCACAACCCTGGGATCATGGCCTGAGCCGAAATCAAGAGTCAGACGTTCAACGGACTGGGCCACCTTGGTGCTCCTTTCCATGTACTTTTTTTTTTTTTAATTTTTAAAATGTTTATTTCAGAGAGAGAGAGAGATAGCATGAGCAGGGGAGGGTCAGAGAGAGAGGGAGACACAGAATCCAAAACAGGCTCCAGGCTCTGAGCTGTCAGCACAGTGCCTGATGCGGGGCTCGAACTCACGAACCGTGAGATCATGACCTGAGCCGAAGTCAGACGCTCAACCGACTGAGCCACCCAGGTGCCCCTCCATGTACTTTTTGATTGCTCTCTGGAATTTCTGTTGTTTGGATGCTCAATCCCCCCATATGTTTTCTGTGTACTATATGCAATAATATGAGCTATTCTTTTTTTTTCTTAACAATTATTATAATCTTCAAACTTTTTCTCCATTCTGGGAGAGTTTCTTGAAATGTTTTTTGTATTAGTTGCAAGGAATTGACTCACAGATTCACGGAGGCAGGCCACTTCCAAGATCTGTAGTCTGAAGTCCTGAGAACCAGGGAAGCCAATGATGTGAGCTCGCGTTGAGGAGAAGACCCGCCTGGCTCCAAGACCATCAGGCAGAGAGCAGAGTCTCTCTCGCTCAGTCTTTTGTTCTATTCAGGCTTCCAGTGGGTTCCGTGAAGCCTGCCCACAATGGGAGGGCAGTCTGCTTTACTCAGTCTATGGATTCAAGCCTTAACCTTACCCAGACAGTGAATCGCACACTCAGACACACCTAGAATAACTGACCAAATATCTGGGCACCCCTGGGCCCAGTCAGCTCAACGGCTAACATCAACCTTCACAGACTTCTAATTCAGAATTCCGTTTTTCTTTCTTTTTTTTTTTTTAATGTTTTATTTATTTCTAGGAGAGAGAGAGAGAGACAGTGTGAGCAGGGGAGGGTCAGAGAGAGAGAGTCACAGACTGAAACAGGCTCCAGGCTCTGAGCTGGCAGTCAGCACAGAGCCCGACGCGGGGCTCGAACCCACGAACTGCGAGATCATGACCTAAGCGAAAGTCGGACGCTTAACCGACTAAGCCACCCAGGCGCCCCCAGAATTCCGTTTTTCTACAGCATTTAGTCTTTCACTCGCTGTCTCTGAAGCATCTCTGAATTTGACTGTCACGGATACATTTTGCAATCTTTGCCGATGCCACATTTACCTCCACAGTCCACTGCTGCTGTGTTTCAATGATATCATGGTAGTTACTCTATTTCATAGAGTAGTGACTTGCTCAATATCAGCTGCACACTTCAAGTTCTAGGCACTGCACTGAGTCTTTAAATAATTCATTCAAGCGGGGCGCCTGGGTGGCTCAGTTGGTTGAGCGTCCAATTTTGGCTCAGGTCATGATCTCACAGCTCGAGTTCAAGCCATGCATTGGGCTTTGTGCTGACTCAGAGCCTGGAACCTTCTTTAGAATCTGTGTCTCCCTCTCTCTCTGCCCCTCCCCCGTTCATGCTAGGTTTTTTTCTCTCTCAAAAATAAATAAAACATCAAAAAAAATTTTAAATACTTCATTCAAGCTTTATAAGAACCCTATGAAAATGATATTACTTTTTTTTTTACAAATAGTTTATTGTCAAATTAGTTTCCACATAACACTCAGTGCTCATCCCCACAAGTGCCCTCCTCCATGCCCATCCCCCCCTCCCCCCCACATCCATCAGTCCTCAGTTTTTGTCAGCATTCAAGAGTCTCTCATGGTTTGCCTCTCTCCCTTTCCCCCACCATTTCCGCCCTTCTTCTCCCCCTTGTTCCTCCGTCAAGTTCCTCCTAATCCTCCTATACGTGCAAACATATGATATTTGTCCTTCTCTGCCTGACTTATTTCGCTCAGCATAACACCCTCAAGGTCCATCCATGTTGCTACACATGGCCAGATGTCATTGTTTCTCATTGCCATGTAGTATTCCATGGTATAGATAAACCACATCTTCTTGATCCGTTCGTCCATTGATGGACACTTAGGCTCTTTCCATGTTTTGGCTATTGTGGAGAGTGCTGCTATGAACATTGGGGTACATGTGCTCCTATGCATCAGCACTCCTGTATCCCTTGGGTAAATTCCTAGCAGTGCTATTGCTGGGTCATAGGGGAGTTCTATCGTTAGTTTCCTGAGGAACCTCCACACTGTTTTCCAGAGGGGAAAATGATATTACTTTTATTCACACTGCAGAGGAGTCAGCTGGTTACAGAGAAGTTGAGCCACTAGTCTGCAGTCACATGACTGCTCTCTGTGGTTTTCTCCCTGTTTTCTGTTCCAGCCAGCAAGCGAGCTGAGCTGGGGCTCGGGTCTCTCTCACCTGCTGCCTCTGATCTTAACGACTCTAACGCCACGCGTAGATTCCTTTTCTGTGCTGCTAAAAGCAGCTCACAGTTATCTAGGGTCCGTCATGTTCCCAGTCCTCTTCTATGCATTCCAAATCCACAGACTTATCTGAGCAGCCGCTTATGAGCTGGCCACTAGTTTCAGCCCCGTTTACAGGAGACAAGAAACAAGGCGCAGAGAGGCTGAGTGCGGGAGCTGGCGTGGGACTGGGCTGGGGTGCCCTCCAGAGAAGTCAGAGAGTTGCTAAACTCCCTCCTGTTTCTTGGACTGTTTGTTTTATAAGAAGGCATTCGCTCTCATTCCATCCATCTAGCTCATTACCTGTCCATTTTCTTCTCCCTAGTAGTTCAAGGTTATATGTCGAGTGACTACTTACCGTTCTAGGTCCTGGGAGGCAGGGGAGCCCTTAAGGAATTTATATTCCGGGAAGGAGTGAAGTTGACCTGGGAACAAGGGTGGGTTTGAAGGCGGCTGTTGTAGTAAGGTGTGGATTCGTGTGAGGCTGCTCTCTGTGGTTTTCTCCCTGTTTTCTGTTCCAGCCAACTAGCGGAGCCCTGTGCATGTTCCTGCCCCAAGGCTGTTTGCTGCATGGAGTGTAGACGCTGGAGTGTCCGGGACCAGGATTGAGGGAAGTGGCAAAATCTCCGAGGAGATAGCTTTTTGGTGTAGAGGGATCGCAGCTTTCCCGGAGGGTGTCTCCCACCAAATGGAGTGGAGCGTCTGTATCTGAAGGGACCGTGGGGCTGGGCAGCGTGGCCTGGTGACCCCGGACCTGCCGCCACCTTGGCCGTTGGTCCGGGGGCCGGTAATGGCTGGGATTGAGTTTCTCGTCACCCCGTGGGATGGGCTTCAGCGTCAGAAACGGGCCTCCCTGAATAAAGAAATGGGTGTTTCTTGTGCATCTGGCAAGGTCGGCTGCGAGTCACAGCCACCTGCTACTGCATTTGGTCCATCCCTGGGAGGCAGAGAATGTTCATGCTGCACACCCACACCCATGGTCTGATGACAGCACTGCGTCCCTTTTCCTGGATTGGCTGAGATATCTCCCATGGAGACTGGTGGGCAGAAATAAGGGTACCGAGCCTCTGCTGGGTGCAGGATGAGACTGAGTTCAAAGGAATAAATGCTGGGGGCACCTGGGTAGCTCAGTTAAGCATCTGACTTTGGCTCAGGTCATGATCTCACAGTTCGTGGGTTCGAGCCCCACGTCGAGCTCTATGCTGGCCGCTCAAAGCCTGAAGCCTGCTTCGGGTTCTGTGTCTCCCCCTCTCTCTGCCCCTCCCCTGCTTGCGCATGCACTCTCTCTTAAGAATATGTAAACATTAAAAAATAAGAAGAATGAATGCTTTCACGCGCTGATCAGATACAGGGATTGGGAGTGTGGGGAGGAAGTAAGTCGCTTACGCTGCAGCGTTGAGGAGATTGATTTTCTCATTCTCAGCGGGCTCTGCCCTGCATCTGGAAGGTCGGTGCCTGAATCCCAAAATGGCCCCAGCCTGGTCATATCATGTAAGGCCTAGGCCCACCAGTTGCCCGCATGGTGGGGATACCTGTTTCTGCAAGGGTAGAAATTAGTCCCTGGGAAGTTATGGGTGTTTAGGGAGCTGAAGCTCCAACTGGTCCCGGGAGGAGTGGCTGGGCCTTACCGGGGCCCGTTTCTGAGGTGCCCAGAGCGGCTGAGAGACTGCTCAATCCCAAGGCTGGGGCCCTCCGGGCTCTGGGGCCCTGAGCAAAGGGTCAGCTGCTGAGACCTACTCCTCAGAGCCAGAGCAGGCTTTCTGGGGGCTGCGCCCTGAGGGGCACAAGCTGGCTGTTGAGAGGTGTCTGCACCCACGGGTGAGGGAGCAGGTGTAGAAGGCCCCTCCTTGGAGAGTTCTGGGCTTCACAGGCAAGGCCTGCATGTTCAGCGTGGACGTTGACAGACTTGAGAGGCACGTCCCATCCCCAGTTCTACCTGACAGACTCTCACCCTCAGCCTCCCGGCCCCTGACGCGGTAAAGGGGGTGGGGGAGACCAGGCAAAGAGGCTGGTTTTCGTGGCTCCAACGCCAGCCTTGCTACTCAGGCCAACAGATGGGATGTGTTTTAGGCTCCTGGGCAATGGGCTGTGGGGCCTGGGGTCTGGGTGAAGGTCTGTCCTTGGTGGGGTGGCCTGGACACCCTGGGGAGAGACTCTCACAAGGGACAGTGAGACGACCCAGGTGTGTCCTTCCTCAGAAAATGTGGTCCTGAGGGTGCCTGGGGGCTCAGTTGGTTAAGCATCCGACCTCCACTCAGGTCATGGTCTCACAGTCTGTGAGTTCGAGCCCCGCATCAGGCTCTGCTGACAGCTCGGAGCCTGGAGCCTGCTTCCGATTCTGCGTCTTCCTCTCTGCCTGCCCCTCCCCTGCTTGCTCTTTCTCTCTCTCTCTCAAAAATAAATAAACATTAAAAAAATTTTTTTAAAAAGAAAAGTGGTCCTAAGAACGCAGTGCATGCTCACGGGGGACTCATGGGGTGTTTCACAGGGTTTTCAGCAGAGAGAGAGGCCTGCAGTGGTGGTAATGGCTGAGGAGGCCGTGCGGGGGGCCCAGGCAGGCAGGGTGCAGCGAGTGGGCCACCGCTCATGTTCCTTCCGGTCATGTCTGGATGAGCAAGAGACTTCCCGTCGCCCGTGAGTGCGTGTGTGCATGTGTGTGTGTGTGTGTGGCAGGGGGAGCTGCTGGCGGCACTGGCTGCAGACAAAGGCGACCTGTGGGAAGTTCCGGAGGTGAGAAGGGCCGCAGGTGAGAGCCGTCGGCTGCCAATCAAAGGCCCCGAGGGGGTGGTCGGCAGAGGCGTTCAGCCAGCCCAGTGGGTTAAGCGACACGTTTGCACTTGCTTGGTAGATTAGAGGCTTCTGGAAAGGGGGCCAGGGGCTCTAGCCAGGGGCGGTGGTTCTCCGTGGCCGCGGGGGCCTCAGCGGACCTGCTCACATCACGTGTTGTCTCTCCCGGAAGCACTGACGGGACAGAGGTTTGCCCTGCGTGCTGGCTTCCCCTTCAATGTGTGCTTCCCAGGGGGGGCTGTCACCGGGACCCCTTGGGGGTAGGGGTCCTTTCCTCTGAGGCAGCTGCTCAGTGGCACACTGACGAAGTCGGCCCCTTTCTCCTTGGAGTGTGTGGACCTGCAAGCAGTCAGCCCAGCTTTCCTGTCACCGTGTGAGCCGGGCCTGCCACCGCCAGAGCTTACGGAAGCCAGTACCATGTGTGGATTCCACGTCAGGCAGATAGACAGTGCCCGGGGGGAGGGGCTCCCAGGTCAGAGGCCACGAAGGGCAAAGGAGCATGACACTGAATGGAAGTTCGTCTTCCTGTCACCCACAAGCCGCGGGGTTGGTGGAAGGGAAACAGATGGGCTACGGCCCAGCACATTAAGTTACTCCCAGGGAGCCACCCTGGCTGGATGGACGAAGTACAGCCCCCGACTTCGAGGCATTTGGATGGCTGACCAGCAGAGTCTGTCACCTCCTGTGTCACAGCCGAGCCACCCAACGCCGAGAAGGTATGGAAGTTGAGGGGGGCAGCCATTGCCCAACTCTCACCGGGGGTCAGCGTGCTGCGCTTCTGAGAACCCCAGGTCCCTGCACCCCTCCGGAGGAGTTGGCCACTGAATTTGCCGTGGGGTGGCCTTCCAGGCTGGGTGAACTACTTCACACCCTTGGGAGAGACGGAGCAGCTCAGTCTCCCCCGGGGATCCCAGGCCTGTGGAACATGCTGTACACGGAAGGCGACACGCACCGTCGGCAGAGGGGAGACAGTGGGGTGCTTGTCTGGTGTACCCCGCCCCCGCACCACCTCCTCGTCTCCGCTGGCCAACGTGGATGGTCTACACAGCCTGGTCAAGCTTCTGAAGCTGCCTACCTCCTCCTCCTCAAGGGTGTTCTGCTTTCCTCTGCTACAATCATTTGGCCGCAGTCTTTGTTCCCGCCCTTGTCTTGGAAGACTTTATCACACAAATAGAAGCCCTTGCTACCTGCACCCGGTAAGTCTTAAATGAAAGCCAGCACAACCTGCCTTCGCTGAGCACTGAAATGTCTCCAGTGTGAAAGGCTGTCCTCCAAAATGCCCTTGGACTTTCTTGCTGCGGCACCTGGGCCATTATCCAAACAGACTTAATAAATCAGTGGTTTGGATCATGGAGCTCTTGATGGAATAAACTTCTCTGGGGGATCATTATCTCCCTCTGTGTTTTCTCTGACACGTGCCTATATCGTTGCTATGGTATCTGCCTCCAGTGCAGCCGGCGAGCCAGCACACAAGCCATTTCCACGCCAATACAACTCCTTGCAACGGGTCGGGGCCCACTGTGGAGGAGGGGATTGTGGGATTGTGAGAACCAGTCATGAGGGGTAAAATGTCAGAGGACGTCCCGGAGCAGAGGCGACTGAGAATTGGCCCCGCAGCTGGACAGGGCAAGCGGAAGCTCCTCACCCCTCTTCTGTCCCTGACACGTGCCTTCGGCTCACTGTTCTCCCTGCGGGAGCCCCTTTCCAGGACACGGCCTTGGGAGAGCTGTGTGTTTGTTGGGACCCTCTGGACAGTACACACGGCCGCCCCCCATTAAGGTCTCTCTATAAGCCTGAAGATTCTGGATGAGCATGGAGAGCGGCTCATCCCGCAGCCGCCCAGGGCAAGCCTCCTACCTTCCCTTGCCTGTGAGATCTGCCACCTGTCGGTCCGGAGTGGCTGCCTCTTTTTGCCGTCTCCCCATGACTACGGGGGCCAGTTTCAGATTTCACCCAGGGAAGCTCCTGACCTTACAAACCAACAGGGGCTGAAGACTTTCTACTTAGAACCAGAGCCTGGGCTCCCATCCCAGGTCCTGACCTCACCACTCACCAGCCGGGTGATGCCGAGCATGACAGTTCCGTCGCCAGCCTCCATGTCCTTGGGGGCGACGCAGAGCTAATAGCCCCTTCCTCGTCATGGCAGAGTGCCTGACAGCCCGGCCCCTGGTGGGCGCTCACACTCTTGGCCGTTCCGGTTATCACCAGCCCAGGCAAGCTTTCCCCTTCCCCGAGGAGAATTAGGTGGGTTTCAGCCTCTCTATGACTTCAGGCTTATCTGTACTTTATCTCGTTTCCGTTTCCCACGACGGGTCAGAAGCTAGGGCTCCTGGCTTTTAGAGCGCTGTCGTTTCTGATACTTTGTGCGTGTCAGACTGGCCGTGTTATTCCGATCCTCTGGTTCACACACACCCTGGGGATAACAACAGCATTTTGGTCCCTGAAATACCACAAATAGGTAACCTGGCCTGGTGGGAGAAGCTGCTCATTGAATAGGTTAAGTCAGAAGAGTTGGGCTCCACCGACCCCAAGGGGTCTGGGCATGGATTCAGGAGACCCGTGCACTGGGGGATGGGAAAGATTGGAGCTTGACCTCCTACTGAAATAAGAATTTCCTTCAATGGTAAATGGCAATGGGAGGTCAAATACTGACCTTTGTAGAGTTATCAGAACCGTGACTTGGTCACTTCTGGAATCCCTAGCTATTTGCATATTGCTTTACAGTTGCCGTTGATGTCTCATAATTATGATTCCTTTTATCTCATCACTACTTTTTTATTTATGGTAATAAGACTTGTCACTAGGCCTTGTTGTTTATTGTGTTAAACACATATATTTTTATTTTTTATTTAAAAAAATTTTTATAAATATAATTTATTGTCAAATTGGCTTCCATACAACACCCAGTGCTCATCTCAACAAGTGCCCTCCTCCATTCCCATCACCCACTTCCCCCCCCCACATCAGCCTTCAGTTTGTTTTCTGTATTTTTTTTTTTTTTTTACAAATAGTTTATTGTCAAATTAGTTTCTACATAACACTCAGTGCTCATCCCCAAAGTGCCCTCCTCCATGCCCATCACCCCCTCCCCCCCACATCCATCAGTCCTCAGTTTTTGTCAGCATTCAAGAGTCTCTCATGGTTTGCCTCTCTCCCTTTCCCCCACCATTTCCGCCCTTCTTCTCCCCCTTGGTCCTCCGTCAAGTTCCTCCTAATCCTCCTATACGTGCAAACATATGGTATTTGTCCTTCTCTGCCTGACTTATTTCGCTCAGCATAACACCCTCAAGGTCCATCCATGTTGCTACACAGGCCAGATTTCATTCTTTCTCATTGCCATGTAGTATTCCATGGTATAGATAAACCACTTCTTCTTGATCCGTTCGTCTGTTGATGGACACTTAGGCTCTTTCCATGTTTTGGCTATTGTTGAGATGCTGCTATGAACATTGGGGTCCATGTGTCCCTAGGCATCAGCACTCCTGTATCCCTTGGGTAAATTCCTAGCAGTGCTATTGCTGGGTCCTAGGGGAGTTCTATTGTTAGTTTCCTGAGGAACCTCCACACTGTTTTCCAGAGGGGCTGTACCAGTTTACATTCCCACCAACAGTGTAGGAGGGTGCCCGTTTCTCCACATCCTCGCCAGCATCTAGAGTTCTCTGATTTGTTCATTTTAGCCACTCTGACTGGCGTGAGGTGGTATCTCAGTGTGGTTTTGATTTTTTAAAAAAATTTGTTAATGTTTTATTTATTTTTGAGAGACAGAGAGAGACAGCAAGAGTGGGGGGTGAGGGGGAGGCGGGTGGTCAGAGAGAGCAAGAGACACAGAATCTGAAGCAGGCTCCAGGCTGTGAGCTGTCAGCACAGAGCCCGTCGCGGGGCTCGAACCCAAGAACCATGAGATCATGACCTGAGCCGAAGTCGGACGCTCAACCGACTGAACCACCCAGGTGGCCTGTGGCTTTGATTTTTATTTCACTGATGATGCGAGTGACATTGAGCATCTTTTCATGAAGAAACACATGTATTCATATAGCCCCCACTTATTTAATAACGGGCTATATAAATCTAGATATAAATGGTTTCTTATATAGTTCTATGTACTTTGCCTTATGAATTTGGGTCCCTTGGCTTTACCCGATTGCCAGTATGGTGTGTGGCACCGAAGATTTATTACTTTCAAGCAGTGGAAAACTTTCTGGGTAAGAACAGCAATTTCCAGTTAGACCACAAGAGGGAGATATTTCCCAACTAATGTTCTAAAAGAGCACAGCGGGGAATTTTCCGCAGTCCCTTTTAACTCTTGTTCTAAAATGTTTTCTTCTTTACTGTTAGCAAAGTAACTGGGGCCCTGTCATGAGGCTCCACGGCTGGTAGCCCGCCAAGAGCTGAAGCATTCTTGTACTGTGCACCCAGGAAGACGTGCTATGAAAGAGCGAGTGTCCTGGGCCCTGGGTAAGAATTGAAGTTTAGTGCCCACACCGTGTTCATGGTCTTTCCAGCCTCTCTGCCCTCCACACGCCACCCCCCTCCAAAAAAAAACACCCAACCTTGTAAAGCAGACAGTATACTTGGCTGGTTATTCTAGTAGGTACAGAGCCTCTATCAGAAATGTAGCATAAGGTTTTCCCTGAAATCAGCGGCTGCTAGGAGAAGGTGTTGTGTGAGTGTGTGGGAGTGAGGGGCGGACAGAACTTAACAGGCAGAGAAAGGCCACCACCCCGTCACACAGATCTGAGGACCCTGCCAGGCCTGCCACCTGCTTATGCAGTGGCTGCCCCCGGGGCTGATTTTAATGGGAACAATTTCACAGGTTCCTTGTCCTTTGGCCACATCAGCACAGAGGTCACTGTATATATTTAAGGGCTCAGAAGAGAGGTCTGGGGTGTCTAATTGCAAAGGGCAGCAGCCGCTTTTACAAGTCGGCATGGACCCGAGGAAGGGCTCACAGAACTAGGCTGAAGGGATCCCTGTAAAATGTCCACGTGGACGGGCTGTATCACTTTGTAGCTGCCTGGATCCAACCTTCCTGACTCTGAAAGTAACATTTGTTACATGACCCGCCTCTCTGACCTTTAAGGATTGCTGGCTGTTAATTTTGCATTTTCATTTTGAGCAACACTGTTTCATTCTCTACTGAAGACTCCATCTATTGAAAGCTGCTCCATCCTCGGTGCTGGGGCCATAGGACAGGGTCCCCTGTCCCCAAAGGCCGTGGATCTATAGGGTGCCACAGAGGGCTCGGCCCGTGCTGGGTACATGTGACCATTCGGGATGGAGTCCTTTCAAATGTGTGCTGCATGACCATCAGGCAAGTTGTTGATCTGCTCTTAGCCTTGGTTTCCTCGTGGATAAAAGGGGAGTAATACTGTGTCCCTGTGGGATTATCGTGAGGATTAAGAAAGCAGGGTACATGGGTAGCACTGTGCCTGGCTGGTGTTACTACGGCTCTAGCTTCTTCGTTCCCCTAGCCCGCGGTGTGCCCGGGGGGAGTGTCAGCACCCGGGACGGCATTCTGCTTCTTTCGGGCCATGGTACCTCCTGGAAGCTGGTGCACTTAATACAGGCTCTTCATTATTTTGAGAGGTGACTGTGTGAAAAAGGGGTGAAGAGTGTGCTGGGGGCCTGGGCTAAGACGTGGTGCGGACACTTATTAGCTGCAAGACGGAAGCAGGTAACCGAGCCTCTCTGCACCTCAGTTTCCCCCTAGTTAGAATAGGACTAGTGATCGCACTTTCTGCAGAAGGTTATTATGAAGTCGTGCACAAAAAGCACTTGGAATGGTCCCCGGCGCGTAGTAAGCACTCAAAATTATGAGCTGTTCTTGTTATTGCTCAAGGCAACTTACTAAGTGTCTTCTGATGACAGGTTGTGAATCCAGTACACGGCCCAGACCGCGTCTCCTGTCCCCGGCCCGCTCCTCAGTGTTCCTCGGAGGGCTAGCAGGGTGACTGATGGACGGTGGCTTTGCAGGAGGTCATGGAGAGGACGTGACCGCAGCTCGCGTGCCAGCTGCTCGAGGGCGGCCGCGGGCTCCTCGCCTCCTCCCTGCCCTGCAACGTGCAACCCGGCCACCTTTCCCACGGTGGGCGGCCGTTCACGCCTGCAGCCTCCAGCCAGCAATGTGTGTTTGGGCCCTTCTGGGTGGTGCCGGTTGACCCCCGCCAGGGCCTTGGTGCGACCCTCCCGGTGCTAGCAACCTCGAAAGTCCCCTCACGGGTCCCACTTGTCACCTGCCAGTTGGGCGCGGCCAGACTCTCTCCAGTCTCCCCTGCTTTCCTGGAGGCCCGACTTGCAGGCCATCGGGCGGGGTTGAGGGCGGTGGGTGTCGCAGGGCGGTGGTGGGGAGCTGCTGGTAGTCGAGGTGGGGGGACGACGGGCGAGGGGGCGCTAGGAAGGGCAGGTGCCGAGGCGGGAGGAGGCCCTGTGTGCTCCTCAGGGGGTCCATGCTGGGACTGTCCCCGACGGCGCTCCCAGAGGGGGCCCAGGGGCCCTCGGCCAGGCCGCGTCCCGGGGGTGCTGGAAATCTGGTAGTGATCTGAGAACCTGTCTTCACTTGTTTTCCGATGCTTTACTGTATGGTGTCACTTCATCCACCCCCCTCCCCCACCGCCACCCCCGGACAACCACAAATGCTTTAAAGATATTGTATAAATATTTCTTTTTTAAAAGTTTGTTTACTTATTTTGAGACAAAGAGAGTGAGCAGGGGAGGGGCAGATAGAGAGGAGAGAAAGGATCCCAAGCAGGGTCCATGCTGTCAGCACAGAGCCCGACGGGGGGCTCGAACCCACAAACTGAGATCATGACCTGAGCCGAAACTAAGAGTTGGATGCTTAACTGATTGAGCCACCCAGGTGCCCCTATAAACGTTTCTTGTAATATCCCTTTGATGTTGGGGTCAGATAAAAGAACCCCTCTTTATGGGTGACAAAATTGAGGTGATTGTCCAGGTCACCTATTTCTTTTTTTTTTTTTTTAATTTTTTTATTTTTTACAAATAGTTTATTGTCAAATTAGTTTCCACATAACACTCAGTGCTCATCCCCCCAAGTGCCCTCCCCCATGCCCATCCCCCCTCCCCCCCCACATCCATCAGTCCTCAGTTTTTGTCAGCATTCAAGAGTCTCTCATGGTTTGCCTCCCTCCCTCTCCCCCACCATTTCCCCCTTCTTCTCCCCCACGGTCCTCCGTTAAGTTCCTCCTAGTCCTCCTATACGTGCAAACATATAATATTTGTCCTTCTCTGCCTGACTTATTTCGCTCAGCATAACACCCTCAAGGTCCATCCATGTTGCTACACATGGCCAGATGTCATTGTTTCTCATTGCCATGGAGTATTCCATGGTATAGATAAACCACTTCTTCTTGATCCATTCATCTGTTGATGGACACTTAGGCTCTTTCCATGTTTTAGTTATTGTGGAGAGTGCTGCTGTGAACATTGGGGTACACGTGCTCCTATGCCTCAGCATTTCTGTATCCCTTGGGTAAATTCCTAGTAGTGCTATTGCTGGGTCCTAGGGGAGTTCTAGTGTTAGTTTCCTGAGGAACCTCCACACTGTTTTCCAGAGGGGCTGTACCAGTTTACATTCCCACCAACAGTGCAAGAGGGTGTCCAGGTCACCTGTTTCTTAAAGGTCGAGGAGTGGCATCCAGTTTACCTGCACCTGGCGGACTTCATCTTTGTTGCAAAAACTGGACCATTTTGTTATATTTCAACCTCACCTCAACTATGGAAAAAGAGAGAAGAAAAGCTCTTTCTTTTCCTTCTCAGAGCCCTTCTGGGCACCTTGTCGTGTGTGTGTGTGTGTGTGTGTGTGTGTGTGTGTGTGTCTGTGAGCCCATTTCCTTCCCGACAGAGCAAAGTCCTGGACTGGGGGCTGAGGCTGCAGCGTGAGTGAGGACACACAGGGCTGGACGTTATTATCATATTTTTTAATGTGTTTATTTATTTCTGAGAGAGAGACAGTGAGATCAGGGGAGGGTCAGAGAGAGAGGGAGACACAGAATCCGAAACAGGCTCCAGGCTCCGAGCTGTCAGCACAGAGCCTGACACGGGGCTCCAACCCATGAACCGTGAGATCATGACCTGAGCCGAAGTTAGATTTAATCAACTGAGCTTCCCACGCGCTGGCATCCCCTTTGTGTGTCTTTAGGTTTAAAGGGAACTCCTTTTAGACAGCATAGCCATCTTGCTTTTTTCTTTTTTTTTTTTTTTCCCACTCAGCCTCTCTATGTCTTTTGATTACATTTAAAGTAATTATTAGTAAGTATGTGCTTTTTACCATTTTGTTCATTGTTTTCTGTTTTTGTAGTTGCTTTCTGTCCTTGTCACCTCTTGATGTCTTCTTTTGTGGTTTAATGTTTTTCTTTAGTGGTACATTTACATTCCTTTCTCTTTATCATTGTGTATTTACCATAGGTTTTTGTTTTGTGGTTCTCATGAGGCTTATACATAACAACATATGTCTAGTATAGTCTATTGTAAGTTGATAATGACTTAAGTTTGATCCTACTGTAAAGCTAAATATTAATACTGACCCCCCAAGTTTTATGTTTTTGATGTCACATTTTACATCTTTTTACCTTGTGTATCCCTTAACTAATTATTGTAATCATGGTTATTTTTACCACTTGTCTTTTAACCTTCATAATAGCTTGATATATGGTTAATGTACACCTTTACTATATATTAACCTTTTCAGTGAGATTTATTTTTTTTATGTGTGTTCTCATTATTAATTAGTGTCCTTCCTTTTCAGCTGAAAGAAATCCCTTTAACATTATTATAAGACCAGTTTAGTGGTGATGAACTTTAGCTCTTGCTTACCTGGAATACTATCTCTCCTTCAATTCTGAATGACAACATTGCTGGGTAGAGCATTTTTGCTGGGGTGACAGGCTTTTTTTTCCTCCCAGCACTTTGAATATATGGTGCCTCTGTTTTCTTGCCTGTAACGTTTCAGCTGAAAAATCTGTTGTTAGTTTTATGGGGTTCCCTTGTATGTAACAAGGTATTTTTCTCTTGCTAGTCTTAATATTCTCTCCTTGCCTTTAGCTTTTGACATTTTAATTATAACGTGTCTTGGTGTGGGACTTTTTGGATTCATCTAATTTAGAGCATTCTGGGCTTCCTGGATCTGGATGTCTGTTTCGTTGCCAGGGTTAGGGAAGTTTCCAGCCATTATTTCTTCAAATAAGGTTTCTGCCCTTTTCCTCTCTCTCCTCCTTCTGAGAGACTTTTGATGCAAATGTTATTCCATTTGATGTTGTCCTGGAAGTCTTTTAAGCTACCTTCACTTTTCTCATCTTTTTCAATTTTTTTCCTCCTCTGGTTGGGTGACTTTTACTGTATTTTCTTCGAGTTGACTGATCCTTTCTTCTGCTTTATCTAGTGAGCCCACAAGTATTTTTCAATTCAGTTACTGTATTCTTCAGCCCTGTGACTTCTTTTTGGTGCTTTCTTATATTTTCCATCTCTTTGTTGAAGTTCTCACTGTGTTCATCCATTCTTCTCTCCAGTGTGGTAAGCATCTATATGACATTACTTTGAGCCTTTTATCAGGTAAACTACTTATGTCTGTTTCATTAAGGTCTTTTTCTGAGGTCTTATCTTGGTCTTTCATTTGGAACATATTCTTCTCTTTCTTCATTTTGCTTGACTCTCTGTGTTGGTTTCTATACAGTAGGTGAAACAAACATCTCTCCTAGTCTTGATGGAATGGCTTTGTGTACATGAATCTTGGTCAGTGTTGCCTCAGCTCTTCGCTGTGTCTCAAACCTTGAGCTTGTCCAAGCAGCTACTTTTAATAGTCCCAGAACTATAATAGTTGAGGATGTGCTAAGACCTGTCTGTGTTTCAAAATGGAGGATCTCTACACCTAGATTCATGCTGACTGGAAGCCAGACCCTCAGACAGCAGCTTTTAAAAGTGCGAATATATACAATCCTGTGGGACCAACAGTATAAGCTCTACTGGCCAGGTGATCTGGAGGCGGCTTCTGCTGGAAGTTGCAAAAATTGAGGCTCCAAATGAGTTTATAAGCTCTTTTCTGGGCGATACCAGCAAGCTGGAAGTAGGCAGAGAGAGAGAGAGAGAGAGAGAGTTGTAGTAACATCCAATGCAGCTCCAAAGGTTGTGAAATGTGTGCCAAACTTGAAGCATGTCCCTCAGGCCAATGCTCCCAGACAAGAGGTCTCATTCACAAAAGCCTGGGGAGAGTGCCCTATTCTGCTCTCTGTGCAGTGCCCTGGCATTCAAGGCTGTGGTTAAGATCCACTCTTTTAATTGCCATAGTCTTCAGGGACCTAAGAATGCAAGTGCCCTTTGGCCAGAGCCAAGCAATCAAGGGGTGCCCATGGGTGGCAGCCACAAAATGCGGTGCGACACACACAGAAAAACCAGGGCAGCAGATATGTGTAAAGCTCTCCTCCAGGAGATGCTAGTGCTCTGGGGTGAGGCAGATGGTTGGTGTAAAGATAGCCCCTACCATTTGAGGTTGCTAGAAAGGATTACAGTAAGCCCCTAGAGATGTATTTAATTAGAAGCCTACCCCTTAAACCACAATCATAATGATTAGCTAATGGATCTTCTTCACAGAAAGTCTGAACGCCTGGGTCTGTTGTTTCCTCTCTGCCCCGCTGATGGGATCTATTTAAGAACAATTTTAAGGCTCCTGGGTGGCTCAGTTGTTAAGCCTCCAACTCTTGATTTAGGCTCAGGTCATGACCTCACCATTCATGGGCCTGAGCCCTGCACTGGGCTCTGTGTTTCCAAGGTGGAACCTGCTTGGGATTCACTCTCTCTCTTTCTTTCTGTCCTTCTCCCATTCATGCTCTCTCTCTCTCAAAATAAATAAACATTAAAAAAAAAGAAGAAGAAGAACTCTTTCTTCACTGGTGACAGTCATATGGGACCCACAAGTGTAAGCCCCCTTGGCCACCAGAGCCATGTGACGTAGAGGTGTCTCCAGATGACAGTTGCAGAAATCAAGGTGCCAGATGGGTATGAGCTCTTTTCTGGGTGACACCGCTCATTACAGTTTCATGGCACCAGGACTCCAAATGTTCTTGACCTTCAGAGCTAGGCAATCAAGTGATGTTCCCTAGGTGGCAGCTGCAAAAGTCAAGGTACCAGCTGCATATAACAGTTCCCTTCTGGAAGATTCTGGAACATGTCAAAGGAGCATGAAGATAGCACCGCCATCTTGAACTGAAACAAAAATATTAGAAGTAATAATCAAATATCAGGACAACCATATTTTCAGGAGTAAAAGTAAACCTCAGAACCAAACTCTGATATGACACACATACTTGAACTACTACACAGGGAATTAATAACAATCTTGATATATTCAAGCCTTTAATGTAAAATGCAGACAACACATAAGATCAGAGAGGTACTTGTGACAGATATGAAAATAATAAGAAAGACACTCAGAAATCAAAAGTATAGAAATGTAAAACAGAATGCTTTCAATAGGTTAATCACTGGGCCTGAATAAAGAAATAGAGCTTGAACTGGTGAATGCAAATCAAAATGAAATGCAAAGAGAAATATATGAAGGAAAAGAGAGAATACGATGTCCAGGAGTGGAGTACTAGCCAATGGCATAACACTCACATAATTGGAATCCCAGAAGAAGTAAAAGGGAAAGTGGCAGAAGAAATAATGGGTGAGAACTTTTCAAAATGGTGGTGGATATTAAACAAATGATCAACGAATCTCATAAAATGCTTAGCAAGATAAATACACACACACACACACACACACACACACACAGACATTTCACATACAAACTGCAGGAACCCAAGACAAAGTTATGAAGCCAGAGGGAGGTAAAAAACAAAAAACATGTTACCTAGAGAAGAAAAAGGATAAGAATTACAGCAATCTTTTCTCCAAAGCCATGCAAGCAAAAAGGAAATGGAGTAAAATGGAGTGACACACTTAAATTGTTGAGAGGAAAAAAATGTTAAGCCCGAATTCTATTTATAGCAAAAATATCGGTCATGCTAGTCAGAGTTCTCAAGAGAAACAGAACCAACAGATGGGTGTGTGTGTGTGTGTGTGTGTGTGCGCGCACGCACCGAGGCACATGCGTATATAGCAGAGGATAGTCTCTTAAATAAATTGTGCTGGGGAAACTGGATGGGCACATGCAAAGGAATGAAACTGGATCAGTATTTTACACACACAAAATCAACTCAAAATGGATTAAAGACTTAAATGTAAGACCTGAAGCCATAAAACTCCATAGGCAGGAAGATCCTGGTGATGAGTCTTGGTGATGAGTTTCTGGATTCGACACCAGAAGCAGAAACAGTGGGACCATATCAGACCCAAAAGCTCTACACAACAAAGGAAACCATCCGCAAAATGAAAAGGCAACCTACAGAGTGGGTGAAAATATTTTCAAATTATATATTTGATAAGGGTTTGATACCCAAAATACATAAAGAGCTCATACAATTCAATAGCAAAAGCAAACAAATGAACAAACAACCTGATAAAAAAAATAGGCAGAGGAACTGAATAGAAAATTTTCCAGAGAAGACATCTACCTGGCCAATAAGTACAAGAAAAGATGCTCTCTAATCGCTAGAGAAATGCAAATCAAAACCAGTGAGATATGACCTCACACCTGTTAGAAGGGTTATCATCAAAAGGATAGGAGGTAACAAGGGTTAACAAAGATGTGGAGAAAAGGACACCCCGTGCACTTTTGGTGGGAATGTGAACTGGTACCACTATGGGAAATGGGGTGGAGATTCCTCAAAAAATTTTTTTAAATAAAGCTCCAATGTGATCCAGGAACCTCACCTCTGGGTATATATCAAAAGGAAATGAAAACAGGATCTGGAAGAGACACGTGCATTTGCATGGCCATTGTAGCATAATTCACAATAGTCCAGATATGGAAACAACCCAAGTTGCCATCAATGCATGAATGGAGAAAGAAGATGTAGTCTGTATCTACAACGGATATTGTCCAGCCGTGAGAAGGAAGACATCCTATTATTTGCAACAAAATGGATGGACCTCAAGGGCATAAGCCAGATGGAGCAAGGGAAATGTTGTATGGTATTGCTTACATGTGAAATCTAAAAAAATCCCAAAAAACCCCCAACCCCCCTCCAAAAGCCAAACTCATAGAGACAGGGAGTAGAAAAATAGTTGCTGGGGACAGGGGGTGGGGAGGAGGGGAGGGAAGTAAGGAAAGATTGGTAAAAGGGTGCAGATTTTCAGCTATGATTGAGTCTGAGGATATAATGGAAAACATGGTGGCTATTGTTGATATCACGCTATCGTAAACTTGAAATTTGCTGAGAGAGTAAAACTTCAATCTTCTCACACACACAAAATGTGAGGTGATGGATGTGCTAATTAACTAGACGGAGGAATCCTTTTACACACACACACACACACACACACACACACCCCAGCTTCATACAAGATCTGTGTTAGGTAACTTTTTTCACAGCACCAGCTGTGTAAGTTTTGAGGCTGAGAAAGGAGAACAGCTCTGACACATAGGCCTCAACTCATGACATGTCTTCGGTTTCATGGATCAATGATATATAAGATATACAAGTCTTACTCCGTCAATCTGGGGACACAGGGACATCCCAACTGTCTGAGAGTCCTACCAGAAGCTCCAGACGCAGAGCAGCTGAATGCTGGCCCCTCTCCGTACATTATTTATTCATACGCGATCACAATTTCTATTCCTCTTACAATCCATCTGTTTGAATTGTGAAGAATTATATAAAAATTAGACCAAGATAAAAATTAGCCTAAAATTGTTGAAGAAAACTCAAATGGTGGTCCATGAGATGGCTCAAATTGAGAGGGAGCAAAATCACGAGGGGAAATCCTCCTACATCCTAAAAAATAGAAGTTCTCAGCCTTTAAATACTTCTTTTTCTCTTTAAGAGAATCTTTAAAAAAAAAAGAAAAGAAAAGAAAAAAGACATGCTAGGACTCCTTCTGGCACACAGAACCGCCCAAAGCAAATTCCCAAGGTCAGACTCCAGGACAAGGAGACAGACCCTGCCTCCAGATGGGAGGTGCTGCAAAATCACAATGAAGACGGGTATCTATACAGTAAAGAGACCAATTTGGGCCCTTTTTGCGGGAAACCACCATGCTGTTGTATACGAGAATGACTGGCTGACTACTGACTCTGTGAAGGCTTTATAATTTTCAGTTTTGGGGACAATGTATACCATTGCTGTGACCACCACATTCTTCTTGATGATTTTACCATTCTCGGTGTTAGAAAAATACTTACGCATTGAGCAGGGTTGGGAGATCTTCGCTCATGGAGGAATCATTTATACGCAGCCGCGCTCTGCACTGGCTGGGGGTGGGTGGCGGTGTTAGTAGAAGCGACAGACAAGTCTGTTGGCAGTTCAGCGGAGAAGACCCACAATGGTGAACCGCACAACATGGAATATGGCTTCTGCTTTGGTAGTTGTGGGTGTGTGAAGGATCTGGGGCACAAACATGTGGCCCAGGGGCAGGGATGTGGGTGGTGGATGTGTGCTGTGTAAGGTGAAGCACCCTAAAGGCAATGGCTGGGTTTAGATTTGAAAAATGAGTTAGCAACACAACTGTGGTGAAGAGTGAATTCCAGTAAGCACAAGGCATTTCATCGCAGATAATGGGGGTGCTCTGGGGCAGGGAGCAAGCCACTGGAAACCCAGGGTGAAAAGCAGGGTGGGGTCCTAAGTGCCTTTGACCTTGGTTGTGGAGGCAATGCAGGACAATGTGGTGAGACGCAGCTGGTGTTCTTGGAAAGAGTCTCACAATCGCTACTGAAGAGGGCGGCATTGACAATGCAGGCTCTTTGATTCCCTGCCCTTGGAAACAGGTTCTTGGCCTTGAACCAGAGGAAGAGTTGCTTTTCTTCTCTGAATACACCTTAAAATCACAATGGAAGCAATAAACTTGGACTTACCTCACATCTCCCATCAAAGTAAGGTCTAAGCAGATCAAGGATTTAAGTATTGAAAAAACTCAGCCCTAAAGAAGCACTAGAAAATATGAGAATTGTTTCAATCTCAAATGCACAAGACTTTCTCAAAAGTGATCCGAACTCAGAAGTCACAGTAAAAGAGATCAATGTATTTGACTCCGTTAAGACAAAAATGGAAATAAGAAACACCTGCATTGCAAAAAACAACACATGCAAAGTAAAAAACCCAAAAATGAATTAGAAAAAAAATACAGTGGGGCGCCTGGGTGGCTTAGTCAGTTAAGCGTCCGACTTTCGCTTAGGTCATGATCTCGCGGTTCGTGGGTTCGAGCCCCGCGTCGGGCTCTGTGCTGACTGCCAGCTCAGAGCCTGGAGCCTGTTTCAGTCTGTGACTCCCTCTCTCTCTGACCCTCCCCTGCTCACGCTGTCTCTCTCTGTCTCCTAGAAATAAATAAAACATTAAAAATTAAAAAAAAAGAAAAAAAATACAGTAAAACCTTGGATTGCAAGTAACTTGTTCTGCAAGATGAGCAAACATTTCTAATGAGTTTTAAATTGATGAACAAGCAACGTCTTGCAATATGAGTAGTACATGATGCCAACTGTCACGTGATCACAACTGAGCCAATGGTTCTCCTCATCTCTCTCTCTCTCTCTCTCGCTGCAGGATTGTGGGAGGTCATCCCATACTCGGGTGCTCACTCTCAGGCCGCGGTGTTTGGCAGAAATCAGTGATGTTTCAGAACGTGGGGAGGCGCCCACAACTGGCACTCCTGTGTTTTTTTGTCACTTCAAAGCACCTACGGACAGTCCTTCGCTTTTCCATACAAGAGTGAGCTTAGGAAGGCTTTGCTTCCTTCTAGGCCAGGCTGCCTGCAGATCCAGACCCTTTCCTCTGCTGCCTTATTGCCAGTTACATTAAGTACAGTCTATGACAAGAGTTTATGGACACTGTGCGGTAGTCAGTATCCGTTAGTGATAGGGAACATCGTCCTACACAATAGCCTTCCTCTCTCTTGTCTCCCTCACACCAGGCACGAAGGTTTTCAAACCTAGGTGCACGTTAATTTGTTTGTTTTTCTTTATATTTTCTTTATTATTTTATATTATATTATGGTATTGTAATCAGATTTTATATTTTTGAGTTGCGGAACAAATCATCTGAGTTTCCATTATTTCTTACGGGGAAATTCACTTTGATATTTGAGTGCTTTGGATTACAAGCATGTTTCCAGAGTGAATTAGGTGCGCAGAACCAAGGTTTTACTGTATTTGTAATGTGGCCTGCTATCTGGTTATTTAGTTTTCCCAACATTATTTTGTTGAAGAAATCTTTTTTCTCACTGATTCAAAACATCTTTATCATATGTTAAGTGTGTGTATACATTCACATTTATTCATGAATCTTTCTGGGTTTTAAATTCTGTTCCTTTGATCTGTCTATTCTTTCAGGCACCAGTACCTTATTATTTTAATTCCTATAGTATTGTAATATATCTTCATTTTTGGCTGTGTTCTTACAGTGCTTTTTAAAAAATGTTTATTTATTTTGAGAGAGGCAGAGAAAGCTTGAGCAGGAGAGTGGCAGAGAGAGAGGGAGAGAGTGAGAATCCCCAGCAGGCTCTGCACTGTCAACAGAGAGCCCAACGTGGGGCTGGAGCTCACGAATGCGAGATCATGACCTGAGCTTAAACTGGATGCTTAACGGACTGAGCCACCCCGGTGCTTCTTGCAGTGTTTTTTAAAATAAGACTTTTCTGGAAGAATTTTGCTCTGTGTGTGTGGGGGGGGGGGCATTTTCTTTTTTTTCTCCTTTTTTATTTATTTTTTAAATTTACATCCAAGTTAGCAGATAGTGCAACAATGATTTCAGGAGTACTTTCCTTAATGCCTCTTACCCACTCAGCCCATCCCCCCTCCCACAGCCCCTCCAGCAACCCTCTGTGTGTTCTCCATATTGAAGAGTCTCTTACGTTTTTATCCCCCTCCATGATTTTTATTTTATATTTCTTCCCTTCCCTTATGTTCATCTGTTTTGTATCTTAAAGTCCTCATATGGTCATTTTCTACTTAAGAATACAGTAAACCTTCTCATATTAATGCAAGTCCTGTGTTTGTTTGTGTCCCTCAGGGGTGATTTAAATTTTCTTCACATAGATTTTTGCACATATTGGGTTATTTCTATATATTTTATCCTTTTTCATTATTACACGTGAGATTTTTCTTTCATGATACCTTCTCACTGGCTATTATCAAATTCTCTGTATTATTTTGTATCTATTCAACCTACTAAGTTTTTATTTGTAATAGATTTACACTGCATAAATCCATTCTCATTTCATAGATGTTGGCAACAGATTTTCATTTAATTCTCTTGGACTTTTATTAGTTGCTAATCACACCAAGTACAAATAGTGATAGTTTTGCAGCCATTTAAACTTTCTAAAAATATTTCAAATGATTTCTGTTTATTGTTGATTTGCATTGGTTAGTATTTCCAGAACTATGTTAATAACAGGAGTGATGGTGGACGTTTACGTTTTGTCCTTGACTTTAATAGGAGGTTTCTTGTGTTTTTCCATTAAACATGGGGCTGGTTTAAAAAGAATGGAGATAGATGGATTTATTACATTAGGGACACGTCCATCATTAGTAGCTTCTGTGACAGCCAACTATCTGCAGACTCTTCCTCATGTAGAGCATACTGACCCATCCCCCGAAGAGAACAGAGTCCCAACAGAGTCCCTTTGATCCTGGGTCAAAGGCCAGGATCTCAGGGTTCCGTCCATCCGATCACAATAGGCTTTCCTTGATCTCATGGTCTTGAAACTAAAAAGAAAATGATCCAGCCACAACGTGGCCAATATATATGACTCAGGGGACACAGGAGAATCACAACCCAAACTCCATCTGGAGAAGGGTAAGTGGGAAATTCTGTAGTCATTGGTCCAGGGATAACACTGGACTGTAATGTAAATATTCTCTCCTCTGGCTGTAGAACACATTTTATGTAGTCCATTCAGATCACCTGCTTCTGCTCCCTGGAGAAAATGTCTCTGGTCATTGTCTGTTGAGGTCCTCATGTCTGCCTGTGGCAGACTTTCTTCCTTATCTCTTATTCCTCAAGGCCATATAAGTGCTCCGAGTGTTGTCTGGGTGGCTCAGTTGGTTGAGCCCCTGCCTCTTGATTTTGGCTCAGGTCATGAGCCCAGGGTCTTGGGATTGAGCCCCGAGATGGGCTCCATGCTGAGCATGGAGCCTGACTGAGATTTCTCTCTCTTTCTCTCCCTCTGCCCATCTCCCCTGCTCACACACTCTGTCTCTCTCTAAAGTAAAAAAAAAAAAAAAATTTAAAGGGACAAGATTCCCAATCAACATCGATTGCTGCCACAGACAGAAAGCCCCTTTCTTAGTGGAATTATGTCCACTCCCATCTCTGGGATTGTCTCCAGACTGAGTTCATCTTTCTTGTCATGTTGGGCTAAAGAAAGGCAACTGATGCCCACCAATATTTGGAATTTCCCTAATGTGTCACCCCATTGGCAGGCTGTCTGTCTTCCCCCAGTGATGGTCTAATTCAGAGCTGTGTTTGAACTATACAGACTCATCAGATGACCAGCCTGGGGCCCCATGTCGAGCGGAAAATGTGAGTGACTGCTATGCACATCTTATTCAACAAGGTCACAACGTAGAAAATGGCCCATAGCAATTATAATGTGCTCTCAGTTGTGAGATGCAAATCAATTTCAGAGATGTTAAAATGGGGAAAATGTGCTTTTGAGATGTGCTGAAATATCATGTCCATGTCCTTGCCATCTGCTGTCCCCAGTCCCACTTGTACCATGTCTCATCTTACGTTTTGCTACTTGAGGCGCCCCACCTGCGGACACAACATCCTGTTTAAATTAGGATTAATTGCTGTTCCCTAAACCTTCAAAGTCCTTTTCCCACTTGTGGCCCAAGGTGGCGGCTCCCGTGCCAGGAGGTGGGAGCAGGAAGGAGGGAAGGGAACAAAATGGATGCAATCTCTCCCGAATGTCCCGGAAGTTGCTCATACCATTTGTGCTCATATCGCATCACGAAGATCTGAGTTATGCAGTCAGACCAGCCGCGAGCATGGTTTCTAGTCTAGGCAGCCAAGTACCCAGCTAATAATTGGATGTTCAATGACCGTAGAAGGAAAGGATTAATAATGTTATTATATGATAATAATAATAATAAAGTTATTAGGGATAACTAACAGTTTCTAAAGGTTTGTCAGAGTAAGATGGTTCCTTTTCTTTTCCTTCCTTCCATTCTTCCTTCCTTTCTTTCTTTCTTTCTTTCTTTCTTTCTTTCTTTCTTTCTCTTTCTCTTTCTTTCTTTCTTTCTTTCTTTCTTTCTTTCTTTCTTTCTTTCTTTCTTTCTTTCTTTCTTTCTACTGAGGATGAACTCAGCCTGAGAACATGTAGACCTTCATTAAATGCCTTTCAAGCATCTCTGGAGAAGATGAACCGTGACCCCAACTCAGCCCGTGCATCTTGTCCGGTAGTGTAGGATGCTCACCGCCGCTCTGAGCTTCGCTGGGACTTTGCAGAACATAAGTCAACGATCGTTGTTGTGATTCTTTGATTCAGATTCAGGCCCCCACCGGTGGGGACTCTCAAGTGAGATCAGGGGCTTTGTCTACTCTGCTTGTGCTGGGAGGCCAGCACCTGATCTAGAACATGGCCTATAGTGAGTTCTCAGTACATTTCTTCTTTTTAATGTTTATTTATTTTGGAGAGACAGAGCATGACTGGGGGAGTGCATAGAGAAAGGGAGACACAGAATCTGAAGCAGCTCCAGGCCCTGAGCTGTCAGCACAGAGCCTGACTCGGGGCTCGAACTCATAACCCGTGAGATCATGACCTGAGCTTAATTCTTACGCTCAACCGACTGAGCCCCCAGGCAGCTCTGCACATCTCGCCACCCCCTCCCGCCCAGCTCATCCCTCCCGCCCATGGGCAGACGATCCCACAAGACAGTTAAGAGGACAGGTGGGTAGCGTCTGGTGTCGGGCCGCAGTTTCCGGGCCTACCTCCTACGGCCAGTGTGGACATGAGTGACTTGGAATGAATAGGGGAGGTGCGCCTTGAGAGCCATTGTGCTCAGCACTGGGTATAGTGTACGGGCCCTGGTGGTGCCAGGCTGAGAGGCCATTAACACAGGGGACAGAGCCCACTGAGAGACCTGGCCAATTAGTGGGTGGAAAAGTGGCAGGAATGTGCGCGGGTCCCCACGAGTCCTGTCTGCTGGCGTGTCGTCTCGCTCGGCAGGTCTGCCTGACCCTCCTGCCTCGTGGAGCAGAGAGAGAAGGGCCAGTTAGAGTGTGTGTGAGACTCTGGCAAGGTGTGTGTGTGTGTGTGTGTGAGAGAGAGAGAGAGAGAGAGAGAGAGAGAGAGAGAAAGAAACTCTGGCAAGAGCAGCAAGCAAGGCTGAGAAATCTTTTCTTGCCAAGTCATTAAAGATGGGGCTGCAACCTCAGAAACCCTACACAAGGGCCGCTCAGCAGGAGGAAGAAGCCCAGAGGCCGCTCAGCAGGAGGAAGAGGCCCAGAGGCATTTCGATACCTGCAGGTCTACTGGCTTTTTATGGCTCCCCCCTTGCTTCACTGGGGAGGCTCCGGGGAAGGCTGGAGGGAAGGAGGGGGTAGGCGGGGGTGGGGGGAAGAAGGTATCTCAGGGTCTCCCCACCTTTATCTCAGGGACGCCCGTGTCTGAAGGGCCTGGCACCCTGCAGCTGTAGACCTGTGAGTCCAGGAGGTTCATTGCTCAGTGTTACCCACATTTACTGAACTCCCACTTTGTTCCAGGCAGGCCCTGGAGGTGGTGTCCTGGATACTCATGGAGATGAGACTCAAGCAGGTACCCTCACCGTGAAGAGACATGGGCAGTGGTAGAAGCATACCCAGGACAGCAGGTGGACGCAGGAGAGGCCGGTGGACCAAGGGGGTGGCGATCAGGGAACTTTCTAGGGAATGAACAGGCACCACAAGATAAAAGGTGCCAAACAGCGTGGCCCAGCATGGCCCATTTTGAGTGCCGGCGCACCATTTTGCTACTCCTGGTCCAAAGGTATTGCTCATTGACCTTGTGCCAGGGAATGTTCTACGCATTTTCTCTGCTTCATCACTTTTAGTCCTCACAGTCTCCTTGAGATGTTGAATGCAATCCCCTTTCACAGTTCGGGAACTGGGGCCCAGAGAGGTTGACTGACTTATCCTCGATTTACAGCTCATAAGTAGTTGATAAGGAGCAGACTTTAAAGGTTCGTTGGACTTTATAGCGCCTGGTAACAACGACGTTAGTGATGATCTACGCTTCATACTCACTAAGTACCAGGCACTTGGCTAAGCATTATTTCAGTTAATTGCTACCACATGCAAGTCTGTCGTGTCTTAATCCTTACCTTATGTGAGGACGCCGGGAAGGGCTCGGCGACTTGCCCAGGGACAGAAGCCCATAACCGGAGGGGCAGAGATGGGTTTCCAGGCACCTCAAGGCAAAGACCATGCTCTTAAATGCTGCCTGTTCCCTGGTGTCCTTCCTTGGAAGAGTGGAGAAGGGAAGGTGGGTCTAGAGAGGTAGGCAGACAAGTCCTGGGCGGACCCCATAGGGCCTTATATGTGGCACACAGGCCCATAGACTATTGGGCAGGACGGTCCTGGGGAATCAGGCAGCCTGCAGCCCTCGGGTCTCCTTCCTTAGTCCACTTGGGGCCCTTTTCTTGTGTTCTGTTTTATCCCCTCTAACAAGGGTTAGAGGTCAAGGGTCTGTCAGGGTGGGGGGCACCGCCATCTTCTTTTCCTTGGTCCCTTCTATGGCGGCCATGGTGTCAGGATCACACCATGACCTAATGATGGATGGACTGCAGCAATGGAAGATGCCAGCCCTCACTGCTCAGGAGTCCCCAGGGGCCTTGGGTCCCACCAGAGTCCCCCCTGTTCCCTGGCTTTGTGCCTTCCAAACTCATCGCCATAGCCCACAAGCCTGCTTCTCCCACCTTCCGCATCTCAGAGCTAGCAGCGCCATTCTGATGGTTCATTTAAGTGCCAGCTTGCCTGGGTCATGGGGTACCCAGATATTTGGCCAAATATTATTCTGGGGGTTTCTGCAAGGGTGTTTTACATTTTGTTTATTTATTTAAAAAATGTTTTTGGTGTTTATTTTTGAGAAAGGGGGAGAGGGGAGAGGCCAAGGGGACAGAATCCGAAGCAGCTCTGTGCTGACAGCAGAGACCCTGATGCGGGGCTTGAACCCACGAGCCATGAGATCATGACCTGAGCTGAAGTCAGATGCTTACCTGACTGAGCCACCCAGGTGGCCCTGGCTTTATATTTTAATTGGTAGAGCAAAGCAGCGTGTCCTCCATAATGTAGATGGACCGTGTCTAATCAGTTGAAGGCCTGAGTACAACATAAAGCTGGACCCTTCCCGGAGTAAAAGGCTCTCCAGCAGACTGCATCTGGACTTCAGGCACACCATCGTCTCTCCCCGTCCCCGGCCTGCTGGCCCACCCGCTGATTTGTTCTTGCCCCCCTCCATCACCACGTGAGGATTTATTTTCTCATAATAAATCTCTCCCTATGTACATGCACATCCGGCTTTCCTCCCAGTTGCTCAGGCAGAAACTGAGGAGTCGTTACTGATATCCCTCTCTTCACCCCCAGCACTGAATCAGTCACAGGTCCTACCGACATGGCTTCTGGAAGCACTCCTTCCGCTCTCATCACATGCACTGCCGCCCCTAGGCTGGCGGCCATCACCTCCCCGTGGCCGACAGCAGTGCTACCAGCTGGTCTCTGAGCTAGTCTTGCCCTTCTCTGCACACTGTTTACACAGCAGCCAGATCAACGTGGACAAACGCACGTCTCACCCTGTCCCTGGGCTCTTTAAATCTCTGTAATGGTTTCCTGTGATCTCGGGTTAAAGCCATGGTCGGCTTTTAAACATGGTTTTACACAGACAGCTTTTGTTGGGTAACAAACCATGTCGAACTCAGTGGCCCAAACCAACAGCGGTTTGTGGCTCGTGACTGGAACTTGGTTCTTCTGGACTTGTGTGGGCTCACTCAGGAGCGTGGGGTCAGCTGGTGGGTCAGCTGGGCGCTGTAGGAGGTCGGGAAGGACTTTGCTGAGAGCTGAGGTCTGGAAAGTTAATGTTCAGTAGGTGGGTGGTGAGGGTGGAGGGGTCGTGAGGCAGCTGTGACCAGACTTCCGGTGGGAGGAGGAATTTGGGGTACAGGGTACAAAGGGCAGAAAGGGGAGGCGAGAGGGCAGAGAGTGGGGCACCCAACACCCAGATAGCACGAGGCTGGGGAATTAGGGGTAGGTCACACAGTGGGGGTGTTCTCTGCTGGGCTAAGGAATTTGGGAGGCGGCCTGCCATGAATTTGGCTTTGAACGTGCTTGGTTTGGGCCACGTTGAGATATTCAAAGGTTGATCTTGAGTAGGCACATGGGTGTGCAGGTTTGGAGTTCATGTTAGGGGTCTAAGCTAAAGATGTTTATGTGTGTTTTGGATTCCTTTGGTAGCTGCGAACAGCTTTGATTTTAAATGTGTGAAATAAAATGCATACAATAACAATGGGAACCAATTACAGTGGCATGTCGTTCTCAAAATCTTAAAAATAAATTTGTGATATGAAAGCATACATGCTTCTTTATGAACTCATTAAATAACAACACAGTGGCAGCTTAATAGCTACGATCATTTCAAAGTAGTGACGGGTATAGATTTTGAGACCTTGGCCACACCTGTTGTGTGGGACCCGGGATTTTCACAGGGGACAAGACACAGGGCCTGCTAATTCTGCTGCGGTTTGTTGGCCTCATTCATAATCGAAGGAATTGCTAAATTTCAGTAAGAGGTAAGTGAAAATAAAGATGCGGGTTTTTTTCACATTGCATCTCACTGACCCCTAGCAGCTGGGACCCCAGGGTTAAGACTCTTGGTCTACAGGGAGAGCAAGAGGGTTCATAGGACACTAGGGAGAGTCACAGACCAGACAGAGGAGGGCAAGCCTGAAAAGGGGCAGAAGAGAGAGCCCTGGGGGGTAGGAACAATGAGGGTTTTGTCTGTAAAAGCCACAGGAAGCGAGTGATCCAAGAAAGGAGTGATCAATTGCGTCAAATGGTGGAAAGTGCAGCGACATAAGGATGGATACATGTCTACTAGATTTGGTGGCTTTGCAGGGAATATATTTGTCTTCCTGTTTAGTTCCTGGTGCTTCTCAGGGCACATGGTACACATTGAATATCTGTTGAAGGAAGGGGTGTGGTGCTGTCTCTCCTCACTAGGTCTGGTGGAATAGTCAAGGGAGGCTTCGCAGGGATTAATGGGCCCACGGAGTTTTGGAGGCTCTCATTCATGCGCCATGTCCTTGGATGGAGGTTAAAGTGGCCCCACCCTGCCCCGGAGGGTTGGGTTTGAAGCCCCCAACCCTCAGGATGACACTCTGCCCTGCCCATAGCTGCCGGGGCTCTCCCATTGGGTTACTCATCCTCAGAGCTGAATGTGTCCCGGTGGAGGTGACTTCTGTGGGGATTCACCTCCATCTTTGTGTTCACTTCTGCAGTGAGAGGTGGATGGACCCACATACTAGAGAAGCGCTCTGTCGTGTGCTGGGGTGGGGGCAGTCTGGACTATTGCTTCAGATCTTGAGCCACTTGGCCGATCTCCCTCTCTAACATCTTCGTGGGAAGTGGGGTCACTCTTGCCTGTTGCCTCTTACCCATACTCCTGGTGCTTGAGGTAAGAGAGCCGGGTCACGTGTAGGTGTCCATGGGAAGTGACCATTAGGAGTTTGGTCACAGAGGTTTCTCTGTTATAGGTTTTAACTATTTAGAACAGCAGAACATTCTACGATGGTGGATGAGCTCACCAAATGGAGACAAGAACTTGGCACTGAGAATAACGCAGTTCAGGATTTGGTGAGGATTTCAGAACCACTCCCACTCAGTTCAAGAGGTTTCACCCTATGCTCTGGTGATCCCAAAGGGGTCTAAGAGGTGCCTGGAGGGTTCCAGCATGTAAGCCAATCAGATGGGGTTCAGGACCCACACAGCCTCCTGGAGAACATCTCTTATATTGAGCATCTCCACAATCATCCAAAGAAAGAATTCTGATGCTCAAAATGTGGAAAGGCACTGATTTAGTCCAACTCCGTTACTGTGCACAAAACACAACTGAAGCCCGAAGAGGCAGAAAGTTGTGCCCAAGGGTGTGCAGATGGGTTGTAACAGAGCTAGGACTAGAAATCGGGTCCCATATATAGTCTTTTCAATGGTTTGATTAAGCAAATACTTACAAAGTCTGCCATATTACCATGTGTATATGCATGGAAGATCCCATGCTTATATGTGGATCATGGCCAATTTCTTCTAGTTTCACGTCCTCATGCTGAGCTTGCTGTGAAAGTTATTTGGGGAAAGGTGCCTAGGATTCTTCAAGTTTGGATACTCTTTTTGACTTTCCTGGCTTGAGCAGTGCAGGGTAGATTGAGCAGGGCTGTGAAGATGTGGTGTGTTTTCACACACAGAGAAATGAACCCCAAAAGGAAATGGTCTAATGGGGTTTAATAAAGGTCAGCCTTCCTCAGGGAACTGGGAAATTAATCTGACAGCTAAAACCTCGGAGGGGTTAATGGAAATTGTAGAGTAGCAGCTTTGCATATTGAAGAGTCTATAAATAGCTCCAAGTCCAGCACTGCCACTTGAAGCCCTGATCTCCTCCACGTGAACTTTGGCGGCTCTGTGCCCGGCTGGGAGCACAACCTGAATTTATTCCAGCTGCGTCCAGAAAACTCCAGCGATACCTTTCAGCTGTGACAAACCCAGTGCGGGGAGAGAGACGAAAGCCTGCCTGTGAATTATGTGCCAAATTCCCTTAGAGTGAATGGTGAGGGGGCTGCGTGTGTGTGTGTGTGCATGCGTGTGTGTGTGCACGCGTGCTTGTGCATGTGTGATGATCGGGAGAGGGAAAGGGAGAGAGAGAGTGTTTGTTCGGTGTCCCAATCTGGCAAGAGCATGTTGGCCTCCTGATGCTTAGCACCTTGTTTAATTAAAAAAAATTTTTTAGGCTTTGATTTATTTATTTTCTGGTAATAGGATTTTGGTTAACGGGACAGGGTAGATTTATTTGTGAGCCTTAGGCTTTGTCTCCTCCGAGGGCCTCAATTTTCGTGAGGCCAGCCCTCTGCACTCCAAGAGGGAAGTGGCCACGCCTCAGATGGCCTAGGGAATGGGCCCAGTCCACCCCAAGCCCCCTGCCCAAGTTACCGCTCTTGGTTCCTCCATCACAGCCCATCACCCTTGCTGTTTGTCTGTCTCTCCTCCTAGCCCGTGACTGTCATGACGGCCGCGACTCCATCTTACTCACCCACGCGATGCCCAACACCCGGCAGGGGGTCTTTGCACATGGCAGGTGTTTAGGAAATTTTTGTTGATGGACTAAATGACTGAATGAGATTTCTTCGCTGAAATTTCCTAGGAGTCAGACTTCCCAGAAGGAGAGACAGAAGGTCACGGGAAAGCTTTCTGAAGAAGCCAAGCACCGTTCCCCCTTTTCCAAGCATCAGAAAAGACGATGCCTTTCATTGGTAGAAGATTTGTGATGGTAACAAACGGTCATCGGGGCCTCCTGGTAACACTGGAGAGAGGCTGGCTGGGTGCTCATTATCCCCACTCCAGGGATGTGGAGGCCGAGGCCCTGGGAGACTCAGCTCTTGCTCAAGGCTACATCTGCTGGAGGGGCCAGGACTGTAGCCCCTCAGGCGTCCGCCAGAGCCGGCCT
This sequence comes from Hyaena hyaena, assembly GCF_003009895.1. Lineage (NCBI taxonomy): Eukaryota > Metazoa > Chordata > Mammalia > Carnivora > Hyaenidae > Hyaena > Hyaena hyaena. The sequence continues at coordinate 36,288 of NW_024081093.1, read as the reverse complement.
CCTTCTTCCGGGGGCAGGCGGCCTGTTGGAATGTCTTGGAAACACCTTGCAGGAAATCTCTGAGTGAGAGAGGAAGAAAACCAGAATTAGCACCTGTGGAGGGCTTCCAGCCCCTGTGATGTGCTTTCTCACCCATCATCCCCTTGCTCCCCGCTACAACCCTGAGATGTCCAGTCGTGTGAGTCCCAGATCCAACCACTGTGTGCCAGGCCTCAGCCCAGAGAGTGGAGGGGCAGGCCTGAGGGCAGGGAGAAAGAGCCCACAACCAAAGGACACTGGATCCTGTGGACAAGATGGTGGCCATCCCTGGGCTCACGGCCATGCTGGGGAGATTCTGGGGGTGGGGGGCAGGTTTAGGAGGAGAGAGAGGCTGAGAGAGGAAAAGTCCTATAGAAGACAAGCCAGCCAGCAAAGCCAGAAGGACAGGAAGGAAGCGGTGACTTTGTTCAGCAGGGCCTGGGCGGGGAAGAATGATGTAAGCCTAGACAAGTGTAGGAAGCAGGACACACAGCTCTCCCCGCGAAATGCCTTTAAGCTGCGAAATGTAAAGGGATGTTATTTTTGTATTTGTGACATTTGAGGCTGCAGCTACTTGCGACTGAAAATGAGAAAAGAAACTCCCAAATCAACCCAGCTTCTTCGTTCCCGAGTTAAGGAAAATGACAGAGGAAGGACACGACACAGAGCTGCTAATTGCCATTCTTTGACAACCCACCACGGCTGTCCTGGGCTTATTTAAAATAAGCACTTTCTGGACTCCTCACCTTCTATCCCTGGCATCGCTGCTGAGGGAAAGGCGGTGAGTGAAGACCAGTGAACACATCGGGAACCATGAATCGGGGCGAGGTCGGGAAAATTCACGTCGTCCTGAAGAAACGGCCTGTGCAGAACCGACCGGGCCGCGGGGACGTGGAGGCTTCCTGGCCGTTGAGTCCCCTCTTCTGCGTGTCCCTTCTCCCCATGGAGGGTGGGGGCGGGCAGGGCTCTTTCCAGGCCTCAGCCCTGAAGTCTGGCTCTTTGAGGTTTTGATTGATCTTGGATTTAATTTTCTCTTCTAGAATTTCCTGATAAATCTCCGAGCAGGAAGCAATATCATTTTTTCCTTTCTCCTCAGTGAAAAGAGGGCAAGACCTTACAATAAGTTTTCTTTGTGAAAGAGGATGAATCGAGATGTTTGCAGGGTAGGGAGGAATAAAAATAGGATTGTGAATAAAGGGAGCCTGGCGAGTGAATCCCAAACTAGAGCGAGCGGCTGCTCCAGTCAGGTCAACCCCCCTCCTCAGCCGTACATACCCCCTGCGTTCCTCTTTCCCTCCTCCCCCACCACAGATGTTCCCAAACCTTCAAGTGAACGGGATCCACCCAAACCGGAACTTCTTTGCTGCCTAATGCAATCGGAGTTACCAAAATACAATTTTTGGGATGCTAAACATGCCACTCATGCAAATATAGAAAGAAAATGTGTCAAAGATCTATTCAACTAGTTTATTCATAAGGGATTCAACAGGGTGTAAGGCTGTTCCCAAGATGGGGTGGCGCCCGAGGACTAGCTTTTCCTGGGGAAGGACGCTCTTTGGCTTTACGGGGCCCCACAGTGTGGCCACGGCTCTTGTCTTTGCTCTCTTGACCCCCGAGAGGGGCAGCTGGATACGGGGGGGGGGGTGTCTCCACCTCCCCAGGGTGTTGAGGGCTACCACAGCATGCAGCTTTTCTGGGGTGATGGGTTTCTTTTTTTAAAGTAGCCTCCATGTCCAACGTGGGGCTCGAACTCATGACTCTGAGATCCAAGGGTTGCCCTTCCCACGAGTTAAGCCAGTCCAGTGCCCCAGTCCAGTTTAAAGGAACCCTCTTTTCCCCTCACAGGCCATGTGCTGTCCTCTACAGAATGTAATAGGCTTGTCCAAGGGGCAAATGAGGCTGCTCTCTTTGGAAACTGACTTGAATAGGATTGAGTTTTATATGGCAGGTTTAAGATAAGAAACAGTCAAGAGAGGAGACTGTGAACAGGAACTTTGAAATCAGGCTTGACTACCTTGCAAAGACTGCCTCCTGTTTTAAGTGCTCACTTGATTTATTTGAACAGGGAGCCTGGCACATAGTAGGTGCTCAGAAAATGCCTGCTGCATGAATCATCTCAAGAGTTTCCCCCAGGGCAGCCAGGACCCCTTTTGTAGGAGCGGTGTCGGGAGGGGCCAGTGGGGCCGGGGAGGCTGCCATGTTCATTGCTGAGGCTCGTTTCTTGCTCTTGCCCCCATTTCATATTCCGACTTTAAAGAGGAGCTGAATTTGAGAACATATCCGTTTTCCTCCTCATTTTTTCTCTCTGTGATGATATCACTGTCATAATCCTCCTGGTTGGCCTTTTTCGGTGACTCACCACTTTGCTATTTTGGTGGCTGCACATCTCGGTAGATAATTGTCCTCGCCTCCCCTGAGCATCACACCTGCTCGTATCTGGAGACTTCCAGCCCAGCAGAGCCTTACCAACCTGCAGCTCTTCGAGCTTGGTAAGAGTCACTTATGAACGAAAGACGGAAATGGAAGCAGGGGGTGAAAAGATAGGCCCGTTCCGCTAGACATGAGCTATGAGGTAGTCCTCAGAATTCCCTGAGGCTCAGCTTTTTTACTTAGACACGAATGAGGACAAGAGGGAAATCTGTGGAGAAATGAAGGCTGCTGTCCTGGAAGCCAACCAATCCTTGCCCCGAGGAGGGTGAACGCTCAGGGTCTTCAGTGAGGCACTCCTGAGGGAGACAGGGCTTCTCAGGGGTTGCTTCCAAAGCATGGCGTCCTGAGGTTTAGTGATGTCCTTAGTCAATCAGAAGGTCCTTTCCTCTCTGGAAAATCCCTCCATTTCTCCTGAGGGAGCCCAGGTCTCCCCATGGGAGTATTTAAGTTGGCTTTGTAAGCTGAGACCCTGGCTCGAACTTGCTTCCTGTCTGACCTGTCCTTCTTAGTTGATCCTAAGGCCTCCCCCGCGCCCCCCACCCCCACCCCGACTCTCTTGTAATAATCTTTTCTGGAGTCCATGTGGTAACTTGGGCATACCTGCTCATGGTATCTCTTGTATGATGATTTAAAGTTCTTCTGGGGCTCCTGGGGGGCTCAGTCAGTTAAGCGTCTGACTTCAGCTCATGTCACGATCTCACGGCCCATGTGTTCGACCCCCATGTTGGGCTCTGTGCTGACAGCTCAGAGGCTGGCCTGCTTCGGATTCTGTGTCTCCCTCTCTCTCTGCCCCTCCTCTGCTCACGCTCTGTCTCTCTCTAAAATAAACATTAAAACAAATTAAAAACATAAAATTCTTATTTAACTTTTAATACACTGAGCTTCTGGGTATTTTCCTTTCACTGTTTTGGTAACTTGGCTGATACACTGGCCCTGTTGTGTCTATAAGGCTGTCTCACTTGCATATTAATAGGATTTTGTCATTTGGTGAGGACGGAGGACCCTTCAGTGGGTAGGGAATCGCAAATTCCATTAAATGAGGAGTCCAGCCTCCTAGACCATAGAGATTTTGTCTTAGAGAGACTGAGTGCTCCTGATAGGTCACAAAGGGTGAAATCCTTTGTTAATATTTTTGGTCCATTTTCCAAATAAGCCTGAGTGTACTTCAAAACAGGACCCGTGCATTATTGCTCATTGAATTCCTTGTGGCACCTGGTGCAAGGCTTTGCCGACGATGAATGCTCCATGACTATTTGATGGTTTGGGGGTTTACGTTTGATGATGGGCCTAGGCTCACTGATTTATTCATTCATTCCACAGAAATTTGTTGAGAATCTACTATGTGCTGAGAAGTGTTCTAGGCACGTAGGAATCAATAGTCTCTGCCCTCATGGAGCTGATCTTAAGGTAGAGGAGACACAAGAAGGCGAATAAAAAAAATACAAAGTAGGGGAGGTAATGATAAATGCCTAGAAGGAACCATAAACGAAGAACGGTGGATATAAAGAGTTGGTGGGTGGTCAGGGAAGGCTTCCCTGAGGAGGCTTCTGAAGGAGAGAGCTTCATGTGTCTTTGGGAAGGGCTTCCTCCGAGCAGAGCCCTGTAGCAGGTGCAAACATCCCATGGCAGAGAGAGGTGTGTCTGACATGTTCAAAGATCCCTGCTCTTCCCAGCAGACCCTGGAGAATCTGGCACCTGGGCTCCATGAGCTCGTCTCCTCCCGCTGCCCATCTCGCTCTCTCCAGGCCGGTCCCACTGGTCTCTCGCCTGTGAGATAGCTCATATGAGCCTGTGCAGCCTCTTTTCTTCTCTCCCCAAAAGCTTCGAGGTGGGCACCAGGGCTCCTGTGATCTCACTCTTCATTGCGTGGAGTGGGAGCTGCCTGTTGCCCTCAGGAGGGGGCCACTTTAGGGGGGACCACAGGCAGCACCCTCCAGTGCAAGGTCTTCAGAAGGTGGTCGGTGGTGGTAAGGATGGGGGAAGGTACCTCAGGGTCAGTAGGCACATGGTTTCAGTTCAACAACAAGAGCAGGTGGGGAGGACATCAGGGAAAGCTCTGGCCTCCAGCTCATCGGTAGGAGACAGCCCATGGGAATCTTCTGGAATCAAGACAAGACAGGCCTGCTCTGAGCTTACCTCGAAGAGAAGTTCTGACACCGGCATTTTGAAGGACTTGTCCCAGTGTCCTCTCTGTAACCCTGAAGTCATTCCCCGCCCCCCAAGGGTTTTTCTAGAGTTTTATGGTAAAATGTTCCTGGCTCTCCAAAGATTTGTTGCCTTTAAATTTCTTTTTTTAAATTATTTTATCCATTTGCCATTTAAACATAGAAAAGCAGAGTAGAAAGGCCTTGGGAAGAATTGGAACAATGCAAATGTATTCACCTCTCGGTGCTTCTAAAGCTTCAGCTTCTGGCTGCTACTCATGGCCAAAGCCGGCTTCACGTAACAAAGAGGTTTAGCAGGCAGAAAGCACTTTCGAGTTATCAGACTGCAGAGGTGGGAATCCGGAATGAAAAACGTTGTTAAAAATCATCTGCGATTTTGACTCCTCTTTGCCGTGATTTTGATACAGGTCAGCTGAGTCGAAATGACCGTTGGCTATGCCAAATGTCTCTTGCGCCCCCTACCTCCTCAACCTGACAGCCCTCTGGGACCTCAGCTTGGGGACCGAGCAGGATGGTCCACTGCCCACCTCTGCCCCTGGCGGCACCCACGCCCCGCAGCACCAGCTCTCGGGCAGGGGGGCTGCTGCCTGCTTCTCCCTCTGCCTCGTGCCCCGTGGGGTGGGAGCGGGGACAGTCGTGCAGCAGCAAAAGCCATCGCCACCAAGGAGAAGGCTGTGAGGGGTGCGTGTGCGTGGCCCCATCCCGATGACAGCTCCTGCCCCAGGCTTTGTGTCATTGCCTTCCCTCAGGGAGCCACTTACTACTGGCCAAGCATGTTCCAAAAGCCTCAGCGGACACGGACAGGCAGCGGCAGCCTTTATCCTGCCTGGTCCTCATCTCCCTCCTCTCTACCGCCTGGCTGTCCTCAGTGCGAGGGCCCCTTGGAAGCCCCTGTCTAACCAAGTCCTCATCATCTTCCGTGGGACAAAGTCAAAGTCAAGGGGCAGGGGGATAACTTGGCGCTTTCCTACAACGAATGACGATGATATCAAGCCACTCAGTAGCGGCCACGGGCCATCACTGTGTTATGTGAGTTATCCCCGAGTCGTGTTACTGTCCTAGTTTTACCGAGGAAAACACCGAGGATGGGAGATCTTCGGCATCTTTCTGAGGGTCACACTGTATAGTGGAGGTGGATTTTGAACCCCAAGTCCAAGCACATATGCACTCATACTGCCTACCCGGGCGAGCTGCCCTCTTGCCGGAGCTGGCTAGAGCAGGGGTCCTCTGGACTGGGGGGCGGACTGTACAATGTAGAGACCCAGCGGAGGCTCCTTCCAAGTACTTGGCTGCTGAGTGCCCGGTGAGTCCCCACTGCCCCCCTAGCTCCTCCATACTCGGTGTGGTTTCCGGACCAACGTGGCAGCATCGCTTGAGAGTTTGCTAGAAATGCAGTTTCAGGCCCTGTCCCGGATCTGCTGCAGCAGCTGCATTTTCACAGGATCCTCTTGTGATTCGAATGTACACGGAAGTCTCCAGAAGCACTGTTCTTCCTAAACTAAATCCCCAAGGAAGCTAGTTCGAGAGGCTTCTTTCAGCACGGGGCCCAGGGCAGCCAGGAGACGCCCCCTGGAAGTGGGGGCACAAAGCCACACCCACTCCTGGTGTTGATTTCCAGAGGAAGGGATGCAGGAGCTGCAGGCAATGCACTGAGCAGTGCCTGAGCAGCAGGCAGACCTGACAGTGTGCAGACGCTAGATGGCAATGGATGGACAGGCATTGGCAGGAAGCAGGCGAGGCTCTGTTGCTGCCCAGGGTCAAGATGAAATGATAAAGGTGTGTGTGTGTGTGTGTGTGTGTGTGTATGGGGGTAGGTGGGTGGGTGTGTGGGGGCTGAGCACAGTTGGATTGTGAAAGGAGATTGTGGGGATGATATTAAAGAAGCCGGGATTTCACCAGCCAGTCTGGGAAGGCTGTTCTGTTGGGCAAGAGTAATTACTTCTTTTTTGCCTTGAACTATGTTAAACTCACACACACACACACACACACACACACACACACACACACGAGTCTCCCCACAGGGGAGGAATTTCAGCAGCTGGGGATGGTGAAGCTAAAGGGAATTAAGTGTGGGTAAAAATTCCCAATGCACTTGGTTCTGCTCCCTGAGGTCAGGGGAAGCAGCAGCAGCCCGTCTGAAGCTGAGTGAGCCAAAGCAGGCCGCTCAAGGAGGAGAGCATCCTTTCCCACCATGCACCGGGCTTTCGGGATATGCCCCCATGCTGCCCAGATGCCCTGGAAACACCCTCCCAGCTCTGAAGGGGACGGAGCAGGGCTTCGAGAGGTGTTCAGATAACAGCTCTGGTTTCCTCCTGTGTCTGGCTCTTTGGCTGAATCCAGACTGGGAAAAAAAAGGACACAGAATTATCTTGGCTCCTAAGTTCTTTTTCTGATTCTCCATAGGTTCCCTAGGGCTAACCTCACCCTATGACTCCCGTGTTGGAGAGGCTGGAGTCCATCTTTAGACTTGGGGAGCTTGGCTTCCAAGGAAACGAAGTAAAGGAACTTTTCTGAAGTTTCACAAATGAGGAGGTCATGTTGTAAAGCCCGGCCTCTCTTATGCTGTAGTGGTTGGTTCCAGTGGGAGAACTTTTTTTTGAAATTCATTTAAGACACAGTAATGTCTTCCTGACTCTGGAAACGTCTTGGAGTCATGTCAGGTGGGCGGAGACCCATCATTCTTAGAGATTTCAGAGTCTAAGTTCAGAGTCTGCACTGTTTCTCATTATTCTCTCTCTCTGGTCAAAATGCAGGCCTGGCTGGACGGCTGACCTCTGCAGAAGGCTGTCAGCCTGTTGGTCACAGGGCCGTAGAGTTATAGGGCGGACACTGGCGAGTGCCCTGTCCCTCTCTGTCTCCTTCAGGTGGAAAAACTGAGGCCCAGAGAATTCCACTTGGTTTATTCGAGCAAGCCTTCAACAAGCGCCCACTCCATGCCAGGCACTGCGCTCCGGACCAAAGCAATGCAGGGAGCATGAAACACAGTCTCTATTCGTTTATAGATCAGTGATCAGCTTGTCCGTCCAGTTTGTGGATCAGCTTATGGCCCAGATCACCCGCTGGTAAGTGGTGAATGGAGGTACAGGACGATGGCTTCTTCTCTCTGCCCAGCTTCTGGCTCTCCCTCCCCCTCCCTCCCTCCCTTCCCTCTCTCCCTCCCTCCCTCCCTCCCCTCTCTCCCTCCCTCCCTTCCCTCCCTCCCTCCCTCCCTTCCCTCTCTCCCTCCCTCCCTTCCCTCCCTCCCTTCCCTCTCTCCCTCCCTCCCTTCCCTCTCTCCCTCCCTCCCTCCCTTCCCTCTCTCCCTCCCTCCCTTCCCTCCCTCCCTCCCTCCCTCCCTTCCCTCTCTACCTCCCTCCTTCCCTCCCCCTCCCTCCCTCCCTTCCCTCTCTACCTCCCTCCTTCCCTCCCCCTCCCTCCCTCCCTTCCCTCTCTACCTCCCTCCTTCCCTCCCCCTCCCTCCCTCCCTTCCCTCTCTACCTCCCTTCTTCCCTCCCTCACTCTCTTCCCTCACTCCTCCCTCCCTTCCCTCTCTCCCTTGCTTTCCTCCCTCCATTCCTTCATTCCTTCTTTACATTATATTAGTTTCCTTTTCTCTTTCTTCCTTTTATTTTGAATCCTGACAATTCTTTAAGCCCCAGGGTCTCTGTATTTACCAGGTGGAAGTGAGTAAGCAGCAATAGAGCAATTCCAAGGACATGTTTGATCACTCCTGTCCTTCCCCAAAGGCCTCAATACAAGACACGGTGCCTCCAGACTGGAGAAAGCAAAGTTTATTTTTTTAGTTGTAGGAACTTGCCTTGAATTCTGAGAGGGGAAAATAAACCAAGCTAGTAAATGTAAAGTCTTTTTTTTTTTTTTTTTCTTTTGGCCTGTGGAAATACACCTTCTGTGATAGATAAGCTCAAAACTACCCTCTGGATGATATTGTCCGGACTATAATCCAACTACGGTTTATGGCGGGCTGCCCTAATTTTCCAAGTTCTCACTTTTCCTTCTGTTTGAGGGTCCATTACTTGGGTAGATTTTGTGAGTGGGAAGAAATTGTGAATTAAAACAAAGACATTACCGACTGTAACTGGAAACCCGCCAGAGAAGGTCTGCACATATCACACAGTGGTGTCCAGTGATATGAACACCACCTGAAAATAGGCCCCGCATCCTCCTCACTGTGGCCAAATCTGGTGAAGGCCACAGCCCAGGCCTCTGTGTCCTTGCTGATCAACAGAAAGAAGTAGAAGCCTGAACATCAGGCACCTGAAGTTTACATGTGATTGAGCTTCTGGGCCTCTAAAATCTTACATTTGATTCACAAACACAGGCATCTGCTACTAATTAAAGTATCAGGGTATAATTATACCCTTTCTTATTAGTAGATATGGAATCTGACAGTTGCTTAGATACAAAATAAGCAAGTGCAGATTTCGTTCTGTGCCCTTCACAGGCTGGGGAGATAGAACAACAGAATTTTCAAACGCTCTGCGTAAATGAGTCTTGTTGCTTTGAAAATGAAAAGGTCTGGATTAGCCCCGGTAAATTTGCCTGGGAACAGATGTTAGCCCCATTATGGCTCCGTGGCTTGAGCTTTAATATCATTCGATTCTTTCCCTGGCTGGGTCCCTTCACCTCTCTGCTGTGTTCCAACCGACCAACATACTATCTTTCTAAGATTACGGTTAAAGCCAGCCTGGAATCTAACTGCGCTGTGGGAGGAAAGCAGCTTATCCAGGGGATGCTAGAGCCAGAAGACGTGGCGTGTCAGGGTTGCGTGGGGGCCGGATCAGCCTTCGGGCTTGTCAGAGGGCCATTCTGGGCACAAGGGTATGGGGTTGGCATCCTGGGGAACTTCTTGGTCATTCCAAGATACTTTTTCCTCTCTCAGATATGTCGTTTACCTAATACAATTAGGAACATGTCCTGTGAGCCCATCAGCTGCAGGAATTCAGGGACAAGGCTGTTGAGCGGCTGCTCTAGTGTCTGGCACGACCCTTGGCACTTAGAAGCTGCTCAACAACTAGTTATTGAAAGGATGTAAGTCATCCTGGGAGAGGTAATCTTTTCAACCTTAGGATTCATTTACTCCTCAGGGCGCCCGAATGGATTCGATCAGGATTCTTACTGCCCCGGGGCCATGCTCTGCCTTCCAACACGTTTTTAAGAATGGTTTTTGCGTTTTTTAAATTGTTGGGGGTGGGGGTGGGGGAAGGTCCAAATAGGAAGACTATTTCATGACACATGAAAATGATATGAAATCCAAATTTCTGTGTCCATGAATAGAAGTGTTTTGGGGAACAGAATTATGCTGTTTATTTACATAGTGTCTTTGGTAACTTCTGCACAATAGTGGCAGAATTGAATCTCTGTAATAGAGACTGCATGGCCTGTAAAGCCTAAAATATTTCCTGGCTGGCCCTTTACAGAAAGTTAGCCACCCTCTGGAGTAGATCATTTGCTAGGGTTAGCTTTGGATGTCAGGGGTGGGGTGGGGTGGGGGAGGGTGTGGGATGCTGGAGGCAGAACGGTACGGGTGAGTCACAGCGCAGGTTGGCTGGGAGGGGAGAATGGTCCAGAAATCTGGACTTGCACTTCAGCTCTCCTCACTCTTCTTCCAGCCCTGGCCCTTCCGCAGTGGAAGTTTCCAGTTTCTCATTGTTATTCTGATGAATGCCCTCAAGGAATGCAGTGATAATCATTTCTCAGGCTGCTGCACTGCTTGGATGCAAAGGACTGGATCTTTCTGTTGTTTCTTGGTCGGTGTAAATCCCAGGTTCAAGAGGCTCTTTCTTTGTCAAAGACATAACATTTTGCTTCTGGACAATGTTTGCGTAATAAATCTGTATGTGTGAGCAAGTGTGAGCTAGGGCTTGTCTTTGGAAAGCAGTTGTCTTCAGTCTTCAGCCACCCGGCAGGCCCCTTGTGCTGCCAGCCACATCTTAGCTTCCTGGGCCGTGTTGACCCCACTGGTTGGGTGCCCGGGGCTTTGTGTCTAAGCGCCCAGCAAGGGTGGAGCCCTATGCTTCCAGAGAAGTGCCTTTGTGATTAGCTGGTAAGGATGCAATCAGCCTAGTTAAAGCCTTGATAATCCACTTGATCCATCTTAGTTATCCATCTAAATCCCAGAAGACATCTTGTCTACCTGAGTCTCATTTCTCTGGGGTTAACAGAAAACCCCCCACCCCCCTCAGAGCCAGCGGCATCCAATTTCTGAATTGGAGTCTCATTTTCTCCAAACCCCACACTTTATTTGGAATGAGGTTACTTCTCTGTGGGTTCCTGGAGGCCTGACTCATCTAGAGGTATAGAAAAAAATACCCACTGTCTTTTGATGGTGTAGTTAATGGATAGGGAGATAGATTTGCTTTCTGAGGGGCAGTGATTAACACTGGCATCGTTTACCTTAAGTAGCCCTGGCTTTTGAAAATCATAACCAGTAAGATTGTCATGTCTTTCTTTCTTTCTTTCTTTCTTTCTTTCTTTCTTTCTTTCTTTCTTTCTTTTCTTTTCTTTTCTTTTTTTTTTTTAAAGAGAGACAGAACATGAGCAAGGGAGGGGCAGAGAGAGAGGGAGACACAGAATCTGAAACAGGCTCCAGGCTCTGAGCTGCCAGCAGAGAACCTGACGCGGGGCTCGAACCCACGAACCTCAAGATCATGACCTGAGCCGAAGTCGGATGCTCAACCGACTGAGCCACCAAGGCGCTTTGTCATGTCTTAAGGGTTGACAAGCAGGGCCTCCTGTGGGAGCATTAGCCGGTTATCTGATCGGAAAGGATTTATTTTGAAAGAGATGTAGGAAATGGTTTTTGGGAAGTCATCACAAGTTTCTACTTCTGACCATGCTGATATCACCTGTTGCACCTATTATGTGCTAGATATTCTGTGTGTATATTTCCTCTAATTCTTGCCCAGACCCTGTAGAACAGATGCTATTCTCTTCATTTTACAGAGGACGAAACCGGGACTTAAATAGAATGAGTTTGGGTTACTTGAGAGTCTATGGACAGGAAGTGATATTAGCAGCATTTAAAACCACAAAGCAGGACCTTGGGGCACACGTGCAGAGCATCACACAGTACCACCCTCTGGGGTGACACTTCGGCTACCTCATACTTTAAGGACACCCAGAAGCTTAGGAAGAACCAAAATACAAAGAAGCTAATGAACTGGACCTTTGCAAGTGTAGACCCAGCCAACATGGGGTTATTTGTCTTTACTGGTACAAGGATCACGAGCCCTCAGATTTTCTTTAGCTAAAAGTTTCCGTCTTTTTCCTGATAAGGCATTTTTAAAAAGATTTAGTTGAAATTGTTTATTTATTGCCTAATGGGTTCCAAATCCCAAAGACATGAGAAGCCATGTAAGGAAAAGCCCCTCTCCCTCCCTGGGAGATTTCTCACAGGCTTCCTTGTGGGAAAGCAAGGCAAAGCTAATGTGGTAGATTACAAAAATGGCCACAGTTCATCTTCCTCCCTCGCTCCCTTGCACACCTCTTCTTCTGTGACCTTGACACCTGTTCCGTCAAGAGGTAGAGTGTATGAGGCACCATGTAAGCAAGCCCAGGCCGGCCTGCTGGGGGGTTGGGGAGGGAGATACTCTAGCAAGTGCAAAAGCCTGAGGGCCAACGATGTTCAATGTGTATGAAGAGCAGTCCAGAGGCCAAACTGAGGGGAGATTGCTAAGAAATGAGGCTGGAGAAGTAGCCAGAAGCCTCGAATGCCATGAGGAGAGCTTTAGGTTTTATTCTAAGTGTGTGATAGCAATGAATGAACAAAGGGGCAAACCGATGAATGCAGGAGTGAGTGGCTAACCAAGGACAACGAAAGAGCATGGCTCCTAACAGATCAAATAAACAGCTGTTGTTGCCATGGGCAGCGCATCTGGGATTTGAACCTCCGAGGAGGGCAAAGCCCAGCCCCAGGCTTGATAGGCGCAGCTGAAAAGGGACAGAGCTAGAGAAAACAGGGACCAAGCGGTGGGTACCACGTCATCTGTTCTCTGTTGGTTTTGTTCTGGTTCGGGATCCTCAGTGGACATCAGATTAACTCTGATATCGATTCCTGATTTCTGATACACTGGGGGTTGAGCTACAGTGCAATCATTGTTATCAGCAAACAAAAATAAACAGGGGGCCTCTGCCAAGGGGATCCTCGGGCTGATGTGGGAGTAAACTCAAGAAATTATCAGTCCCATATCCAAATGTCTGTCGGTCCACTCAGCAGAGATTTTTCCTCCCCCCACAAAGTGAAACAGATTTCTGATGTTATTGGACTTGGATAATTTGTGGGCAGTTAGTGGATTGGCTTGAGAAGGATCTAGCATGGGCTCCCTCACACGGGCTGAGTGAGTTGGTCATGTGGGTTCTTATATTCCAGGACCTTCACCTGGGCTCATTCGCATGGCGGTGTGGCCCCTTGGTTCCTTGTGCCGTAGGAGAGGGCAAGCCCCAACGTCCAAGTGCTCATCCAGCCTCTGCTTACCTAATGCTGGTTGTTAATGTCCTGTTGACCAAAACAAATTTCAAGGCAAGTCCAGATTCAAGGAGTGGGACAGAAGGTGCTCCCTTTTGTTGGGAGGAGACTTGAAATCATATACCAAAGAATTTGTGACTCTTTTTGCATACAGGCCATTGCAGAGTGTGAGGGAGTTGTTTTTCGTTTGTTTGTTTGTTTGTTTGTTTTCACCCAAACATATTCTTTTGAGAAACTGATTGTTTTTAGACTTGCTTAATTTCTTCCAGGCTGGGGGGTGGGGGGTAGCCCTGTGCTAATTCATATGGCTGGCATAAAGCTTTAGGATTTTAAGATTTTATCTGTGCAAGTTGTATGTACTTGAGATTATAGGTGGATATTTTTGGAATAACTTTCCTTGGAAAATATGATGACAGATGACCATCATATATAATTTGCAAATAATATGCCAAGTAATTATAGGTGGATATTTTTGGAACTAACTTTCCTTGGAAAGTATGATGACATATGATGGTCATGTATAATTCGCTAATGATTTTCCTGCCTTTTAACATTCTTAACAGAACACGATTCACTTATGTGTAGTTGTGCTGGCATTAGTTAAACTCATACTTCTGGGTCGGCCTCAGACCATCCTTATGATGCAAGGCTTTTTGGACCCGCCATGAGAGCTGAGCCTGTTGTTCAAGTTAGGACGAGAACGTGACCGCTGGGGAGAGATCTCCATGCTCATTCTGTGAGAAAACATACCCTCTAGTTCTGGTCTGTTGTAAATACTCTCCAGTTCTGGTCTGTGGTAAAACAGATGCATGACCTTGCGAAAGTCACCTGACTGTCCTTGGCTGCAGTTTCGTTGTGGCCGATATGAGAGCTACCTTCCAGGGCTCAAGTCTAGATGTAATGTCCCCCGGGCTTCCTAGATAGCACTTTTGCCTTTGGAGGCATCACTACGTCTTCCAGGACCACCCGGAATAGATTTCTTTCAACAGCACTTCTGGATACTTGGGATTTCTAAGAAGGGTTTTTTTGTTTTTTGTTTTTTTTTAAATATTTTTATTTATTTCTAGGAGAGAGAGAGAGACAGCGTGAGGAGGGGAAGGTCAGAGAGAGAGGGAGTCACAGACTGAAACAGGCTCCAGGCTCTGAGCTGGCACAGAGCTGGACGCGGGGCTCGAACCCACGAACCTCGAGATCATGACCTAAGCGAAAGTCGGACGCTTAACCGACTAAGCCACCCAGGCGCCCCTCTAAGAAGGGTTTTAAAAATAAAAACAGAGTTGGATTGAGCCCTATTCTTTACAAGGACGGGAGATGGAAACGCAAGAGGCTTACAGGGTGTGAGGGACTCCATTTGGGATGGGGAGGACTTGACCATGGCCTCCTGCCCCATGAGGTCCGCTGGTAGTGGCGTCTCCCATGAAGCAAGCATGATGGGGGGAGGTCGGCTGCAGCCGGAATCCTCAGTTGCCCTTTTCAGTTGGGCGGCTCTGCCACTGGCGGCAAGGAGGTCCAGGCTGGAGCCCGGGTGGTGGGCGAACGGCACCTGTCCACACGCTGGCTCTGTATGGGTGCCTTGGACCCCAGGGAGAAGTGTCCCAGGCCATACGGAATGCTTGCCTGGAGATTTCTGCTGAAATAGTTTGACTCCTGGAGGGGTCAGAAAGTGGCAGAAATATGTGGGTTAGGCCACATGCCACACTGTGGGTGTGGCGGGGCCTTGGAGAAAAGAAGACAGCATGTTCCAGCTAAAGGCCTTTTCAATCCAATTTTGAGGAATGCCATGGGCAAAATCTGCCTTCACTACCTCTTTGACTCTCTTGAGGATTAGAGTGAGTTTCACACGAAGCCAGCCTGTCTTCTTGGAAGATGCACCCATTATTTTTTTCTCCTAGCAGCCCTTTGCCAAATTCTTAACTGGGTCCCCTGACTCCCTTCCCATTCTCCTTTAGGTGGAACTTTTGATTTTCTGCTCCCCTCCTTGACTGGCTTTCAGGGACAACCCCTCAAGCAAATGCTCCTAGTGAATGCTGGACCCAATTGGCTCCATATTTGGGGGATGGGTGGAGCCTGATGCTGAGGCACAGGGAGAATATGATATCCCATGATGCCACGTGCCTCCTGCAGGGACGGCACCTCTTCTTTCCAGGGTGCAGAGATGCTTCCTCCCTTCGTTGGCCCCATTTTGAACTTCCTCACAGGTATCAATAGGCCTAAGAAAACTAGAGTGGATGAGTTGTTGCCAGTGGAAATGGAGATGGATTTGAATGGAATTTGAATGGAATTGGATGGATTTGAAAGGTATTTAGGAATTTAGAGGGACTGTAGTGGATGTAGGGGTGGTGGGAAGGGTACTTTCTGGGCTAGGGCCCAGGTTTGTTTTGAGGAATAAGATGGCAGATGGTGCCGTCTGGCAGGATAGAGGCTGCTGTAAAAGTAGTGGATGGCCACTACTGCCTTGAGCGACCGTCTATAAGTCATCAGCCTTCGTGATGCACTGTTTCCTCAAGAATAATTACCTCAGTGGTCCTTGACTGGAGCGTACAGAGAAGGCTGCCATCTCTGAGTGTTCACAAACAGGAAATCATTTGGAGCCACCATAGGATGCCCCTGGGATGCCAAGGCCAGCTGCCATCCTCAGCCCTGGGCTGTTGAGATCAAACCATTGAGACACCATTGATGTGAATAAATAGAGAAGAAATTAATGTGTGTTGGAATGAATCATTGGATCTGCCCCCCTCAGACTCGACTGCCTGTACTTCCTGAAAACTCAATTTCTTTTTGGTCTCTCAGAGGGCACTGGTCTACAGCACGAACATTCTGTAATGGCCGATGCCCGGGTTGGGGTGGGGGGTGCGGCGAAACCCTTCAGGCTCCAGGAAGAGGCCAGTGGGGTTGCATGGGAGCCTGAGCCCACACCTCAGAAATGGAATCCAGCTTGGCCCTCAGTAGGCTACCCAGGCATCCAGCAGCAGATAGAAATCCTGGTTCTAGGTGCCTGTGGGCAGCCTGGGGTGGGGGTGGGGGCATCTCTCTCAGGCAGGGTCTGGCACAAGTAATCCCAGTGTCTTCACCTAACATGGTCATGTGGAGAGAGAGGTTATCAGTGCAGAAAGAACAGACTGGAGCTCTGGCAGACGGAACGAGAGAGTGTGGCATACACACACTTCTCTCCCCCTCCCACATAAAGAAATTACTGCCAAGAAATGAGATATTTTTAGATAAATGTGTATTTTCTAGAGTACATCCTTTAAAGTGCCTTCATATTTCATACTTTAGTTGAATTGTTTTTTGAAAGAAAATTTAAAATGTATGATGTGATTTCCACCTTTTTCAAGTAGAGTACTCTAAGATCAACTCGGTCTTAAAATATCTTTTTTTTATTATGGAAAATTTCAAGCATACACAAATGTGAGAGAATCCTAGAATAAAACCTATGTACCCAACAGCCAGTCTCAACAATGATGATCAATTCATGACCAACCTTGTTCACCTCTATCCCCCACTTCCCTTTATCTCAGATTATTTATATATATATATATATATTTTTTTTTAAATTTATTTCTAGGAGAGAGATAGAGACAGCGTGAGCAGGGAGGGTCAGAGAGAGAGGGAGACACAGACTCCGAAACAGGCTCCAGGCTTCGAGCTGGCAGTCAGCACAGAGCCCGATGCGGGGCTCGAACCCACGAACCGCGAGATCATGACCCAAGCGAAAGTCGGACGCTTAACCGACTAAGCCACCCAGGCGCCCCTATCTCAGATTATTTAAACTCACCTTGTTTGTGCTGACCTAAGGTAAGCCGTATGAGTATATTTATGTAGCCTGTGTAGGGCACACCCCCTTCAGTGTATTTATTGTATCCGTCCCTGTCATTGTGAGGACTCCCTCTAGTCTGTCTTCTATAATCTAGTCTAAGGTGGTTGAAATTCTACGTCAAGTAAGAGCATACAGGATTTGAGAGAGCCTTTCCTACACACACACACACACACACACACACACATATACACACACACACATATATACACATACATATATACACACATATATATACACATACATACATGTGTAAAAATTTTAAATTTTTAAAGTTTGTTTGTTTTTGAGAGAGAGACACACAGGTTGTGAGCAGGGGAGGGTCAGAGAGAGAGGGAGACACAGAATCTGAAACAGGCTCCAGGCTCTGAGCTAGCTGTCAGCACAGAGCCCGGCACGGGGCTTGAACCCACAAACCGTGAGATCATGACCTGAGCCGGAGTAGGACACTTAACTGACTGAGCCACCCAGGCACCCCTCTTACTTACATTTTTTAAAGAAGTATTTTTTAATTAGGTAGGCTGTACACCCAACACAGGGCTCAAACTCACGACACTGAGATCAAGAGTTGCATGCTGCACTACTGAGCCAGCCAGGTGCTCCCATACCTGGATGTTAATACTGGGTTTCTCTTGGGCTTTCACAGGCTATTTCTGGAGGACTGAGAGGTAACACTTTTTATCTCTTAAAAATGGAAGTGTTTTATCGTGTTGTGTGGCAGTGCCTTTCTTTTTTTTTTTTTTTTTTTTGAGAATGAAGTCATCATTAATCGATGCCAAGAAATGGAAAAACACTAATTTTTGAAGAGGATTTTGAGACATAACTGAAGGCTTTCAAGTGTACCCAAGACGTTACCTACTTCATGAGGACAACAGAACTCGTGTGGCTTCGAGGTTCTGCACCGTCCCAGGTAGCTTTGCTCTGGAGGCATTCTGAGGGACGGTCCTCAGATTTGCACCAAATGCCTCCAGACTGTGGCGTGTTTCTCTCTCCCTTTGCTCCCCTTTTGCTGTCTTTTCAGATTCCTCGATTGCTCCCCGTCTCTGCTCTTTGCAATGCTTCTGCATTCATAACAGAGCTGGACTGTCAGTTGCTGGGTTAACCAGATGACCACGCCCATTACATCAGTGTCCTGCTGGGGGATGTGAAATAGAATTCCCAAACCCCTTTTCCAAAAAAAAAGTGCATGAGAACTCCCTGACCTCAGAGGGGTGGACCCAGTGCCAGGCTCTAAGGATGAAGGTGTAGACGCAGCATGGGGTGAGCCTGGTAATTCCATTAAGCAGGATCCTGAAGATGGGAAGGGAAGCGCTTGAGGATCCTCCAGGGACTTTTGGTGCCTTGCAGTCAACAGAGGCTGCTCCCACCTTTCAGCACCTTCTAGAATGTTCCAGCACCCTCTGCAGGGGTGTCACTTCCTGGGCTGTAGGGAGCATAAGTATGTGGATCCTAAGGAGCAAGCGTTTTGGGCACCTGGGGGAGATTTCAGCCTCCCCCCCCAATGTTAATTGAAGAAACTGAGATGTAGAAGCTGTTTTACTCACTTTATTCTCCCTGAATCTCTGCCTTCAGCATTCGCCCTTTCTGTGTTATCTGCTGTTCACACGTTCGGCAAAAACATCCCTTTACGGATGAAAACCTGAGGCATGCCGTCAATCCTTGAATGCCGAGAGTACTGTACTCAAAAGGGGATTTTCTGGGAAACAAAACGACCTGTCATTAGCTGCAGTTCCTGAAGAGGGGACGGCGCTGGAGGGAGGCCCGGCGGTGGGCAGGCAGTGTGACAGCCCCCTCGGAGCAGCTCTCTGCCATGGTCAGGATGGGGCGCTGGAGGGTCAGCACCCCGCTTTTCAGACAAGGAATGTGAGGTGGAGATTCAGGGCCTTTCCATCTAGTGTTTAATCTTCGTGTCTCCCTTCCCTGGCCTGGCCTGGGCCCCTAGACTTCTCACCCTCCCTGCCCCGTGCGTCCCAGTTCCTTTTCCTGTTCTGCTTCACGCCCTGGACTCAGTTTCCCACCACAGACCTGCAGCGTGCAGCCATTTCTCTCTCCCCCTCTTCAGATCTCCTGAGGCCCATGAGCTTCCAGGGCCCCATCCTATGTCTTTCCAGGTCGAGAACAAGGCGTGTTTTCTGGGTAGGACCCTCGTGCAGAAGCAAGAGGTAGGCTGGGGGGATTCCATGGCTCCCTCGGCTCCATCAAAAGGCGCTCACTGAGGGCCTGGAAACTACCAGGTGTGCTGCCTATAGAGGCCTTGCTTCCCTGGGCTGCGCGTGTACGAGACCCCAAGGGCGGGCTGTGGTGGGGCAGGGCCAGGCAGGGAACGCCACCGAGGCGGCTGGCCGGAGTCCCAGGGCAGGCCTGAAGCTGGGGCTTTCTCCAGAGGAGGGTCTTGAGCCCAGAATGTCAGGCCAGTAGGTGGTTCCGAGTGAGAATGTGGTGATGGCGGGTAGTAAGTGCCCCTGCCTCCCTCTTCCCTGTTTCCAACCCTCTCAGAGGAGGAATAGATGCTGACGGTGATGACCCAGGGCATCCTGACCCAGCTCTGAGACCGAGGAGGGTCCTCCCTGTTGCCCTCGGAGGTGCTAACAGAAGGGCCCACGGATGGGAAGGAAGGATGCCTTTTCTTCTGGAAACGATATTAGCAGGGGCAGCTCGGGGCTCATAGCAGCCCTGCAAATCCCCTCGAAGCCCATATTTATCTTTGTGTTACTGTGTAATGTACTTCTAGGACTCAGCATGCACTAGGCATGGTGCTCTGGGCCTTACATTACCCCTTGAACCCTCCAGACAAGCCTAGGGTCAGGACCATTATCATCTGTACTTTACAGATGGGTAAACTGAGGCCCAGAGCAGTGCAGTCTCCGAAGCCTGACACCGCCAAATGAGTGCCAGAGCTGAGGTCCCAGCGTCAGTACCGGCGATCTGGAACGGGCCTGGCCCCTTCCCGTCTTTGAGGCTAGACGCTGGGGGGGGGGGGCGGGGGGGGGCTGTTGCTCTCATGGGGGCCGCCTGTTCTGTCCCTTTGCTATTGTCCCTGCCCCAAGGGCCCAGCTCCCCTGTGGCCTCCACCTGCTCAGCTCGGTGCAGATGGGAGCCCCTCGACCTCCTCGGGCCAGACCGGCTGCTGGCCCGGACCTTCAGTTTGGCTCTGTTCCGTCATCTGCGCGACCCACTGTGGGCCCCACCCTCACTTCCCCTGGGGGAGGGTGACCGAGAGCAGAGGGGACGGCAGGGAAGCAGCCACGCAGGCATTCTGCATCGGTGCATGGCAGAAGCTCGTAAAACTCGGGAAAAGCAATGGGGGAGGCCCGCGCCACCAGCGCCCCCCGCTGGCAGTCCCAGGGGTGCTCAGGACAAGGTAGATGTGGGCATTCGCTAGGTCAGGGCAGGAAGCCTTTGTGGGAAACTGAGTCTGTGGACCGTGGGTGCATGTCTTCCCTAAGCTGTCTGGGGGGAGGGGTCCAGACCGAGGGTGCTGCTCTCGGTGGCAGCTTCCTGGTTCCCGGCTACAGGGTGCGGGTCGGGTGGCGTGGGCGTGGGCGTGTGTGCGCATGCGTGTGTTGGTCAAGGGGGATGGCTAAGGCCAGTCACCTGACTGACTTCAGTCCCTGCAGGCCGGGCGTCCCTGGCCGTTTGAGGACAGGACCCTGCGGACGGTGGCCTTGCCAACGCAGGCAGTGGCTCACCAGGGGCAGGCTTCTAGAAGCTGTAGAGCCCGTTATGGCTGCACAGCCTTGTTGCGTTCAAGATCAGCGCCATCTTCGTTTTTGAAAGCCCAGCCCGTTGTACCCAAAATATCAGAGACCCCATACTTCAAGAGAAGTGGGTGGCAAATTTGGTTCAGAATTAATCTTTAAAAAATTAAATATTTTTGGGGGCGCCTGGGTGACTCAGTCGGTTGGGTGTCCAACGTCGGCTCAGGTCACGATTTCTGTGTTCGTTAGTTTGAGCCCTGAGTCGGGCTCTGTGCTGACCACTCGGGGCCTGGAGCCTGCTTCGGATTCTGTGTCTCCCTTTCTCTGCTCCTCCCTTGCTCACGCTTGGGTTCTCTCTGTCTCTCAAAAAATAAATAAACATTAAAAAAATTTTTTAAATAAAAAATAAAATATTTTTAATTTTATTTTTATATTACTTCAGCAGTTTAAACAATTTACTAAGATCTCAAAGTGCATTTCCCCTTTGTTCTGTCTCAACTCCACTGTGGAAGGTTAAAAGAACCTCTGTTTAAAGCAAGGGAGTAGCCCTCCCCCACCCCCAACCTTGCACCTTCCCTTGGGATCTCTGTCTCTCTCTCCTTCTGTAAATTAAGAATACATTTTATAGCCAAGATTTTTTTTTTCTTGTTCCTCAGAGGAAAGAATCTTGTGCGGATATTCAGAGTTAAAAAGATAAAGACTCCAAATCTGGCACAACATAGAAACGTGGATCTGACATGGACACTCTTCAGCGTCACCAAGAATACTCCCAACAATGGAGACCCAAAGATAAACTGTGTTTGCACAGGAACTAGATTCTCAGACACTACTGGCCTATAAAAGTTGTTTTCCCAGCCCGCTATCTCCTTAGCTAATTTGGGGCACTTCCTGCTCCTTGTAGCCATTTAGCAAGTAAGAAAATCTTGAACTAGGCAACAGTTAACAATGTTTGAGACGCATACAAGTCGTTTCTGGACTAAGTCTGGGTTATTCGTGTTAGTGCTTTTCCGTCACCACAGTTTATAGACCCGGTTTCCTAGTAGCTCAGATGAACAGAGCGAGTTATGGTTTCATCACCCAGTATCAGTAGGCATTCTGACAACGCGGACTCCATCTTTGGCCTTCCGTCTCAGGCTCCCCTCTGGCACATAGGTGGAACCACTTCAGATGATGAACTAGCTTGTGATCTCACCACCATGCCTCTCACTCTGTAAAAGCTGGGGATGAAGGTTTGCATAGCCACAGCCACAGAGAATTGGGGCCTCGGGGGATCTACGTGGTAGAGGTGCCTAGGACCCTGGGTCATCAGTCCATCCGCCTGCTCCCCCCGGAGCAGTAAGTCACCCTGAATGAAACTCTGTGTGAATGGTATGGGGTGGCCTCCTCCGTTTTTCAGTATTAAAATGCCCTCTCTGTCTCGAGGATACATCACTGACCCTCCTCTGTCTTCTACACACGGACCCATCTGCCTAAGTCTGTCATTTGATCACACAGCCTAACTCTGGCTGGTTGTCAACCAGCTGTGTGCTGTGGGTAGTTGAAGGGACCCAGATCTGGTCTCTTTTCTGTGGGATAGCTTGCTCTCTTTCTGTATGTCAGAGGTCATAATGCGCCCATCCATCCGTCCATCCATCCAGCGAACTTCTGAGGTCCCCGTGAAGAGCTGGGAGTTCACGGTCTGGCGGAAGAGCCAACAGTCCCAGCGTGTTGAAAGCACTTATTTTGAGCAGACTGCTGGCGGCTTGGGACAGTTTGGTAGGTTGGAAGGGAGGATATAATTTAAACGAAATGACATCACGCTTGAATTTTAGAAGTTCTTTATTGAGATCCAATTTACATATGGTAAAACGAACCACTCTTAAGTGTATAGCTTGATGACTTTTTGCAAGTGTGTACACCCGTGTGGCCACCAGAACATTTCCATCATCCCAGAAAATGTCCTTCTAGTCAGTCTTCCCCACCCCCACCCCCCTTCCCCAGAGATCACCACTATTCTGACTTGCCAAAATCTGTGTGGGCTGATCTTGAACCTCAGAGAAATGGTATCAAATAGCATGGACTTTTCTAGTCTTCCTCTCAGCATGACATCTGTGAGGTTATCAATGTTGCATGTGTCCGTATCCTGTCTCGTTTCATTGATGGGCAGTATTCCATTGTATGAATATCAGTTTGCCTCTCCCTTCCTCTTGGGCTGTTTCTAGTCTTTGGCTGTTTTGAATACAGCTGCCATCAACATTCATGTACAAGACTTCTTGTGGACACACGCATTCATTTTGAAGTGAATGAAGCCTAGGGAGATAAGGAGAGTCAACAGATTTTCGGTTATTCGATGTGATGAAACCCTTTGTAACAGAAATCCAAGGCTGACTGGATTTTGACACAGGCTCAGTGTGTCCCTTCTGAGATGCATTCTCTCATCAGAATATGTTCGTCACCGGAGGTCATGTGAGGAAATGAATTAATCGTGGTGGCTTCAGCTTAGTCACAGGGTTCCCTGAAGAGTGGGAGGTCCCCCCATGGGCCCCACTTTTGACTTGCTGGGGAACCAGAGACCTTTGGGAGTAAAGTGAAGATATCTCTTGTGAGGAGGGGCCACAGGTTGCCTCCCTTCTAGTGTGTAAGGTGGCGTGTGTGTGTGTATGTGTGCGTGTGAAGGGCTCAGGGTCCTGATTCTTCCTGCGGGTCCTGATTCCGGTTTCCAGACAACAGTGAAGGCAGAGGAGGGGGTGGCGTGTCCTACTTCGATTGCTGGGGCTGGAAGTCAGCAGATTCTCCAGCGCCGGAGGCAGCCTCCTCCCCAGCGGTGGGGATGTGGCAGAGCAGGGAAGGCCAGTGCCTTGTGACAGACAGTTTAATCTTACCTGCCTGCTGTGAGGTACACTCACCATCCCAGAGAACCGCGACATATAAATTGTCTCTTAACACTGATACACAGTACGGAGGAGGAAAAAGCCCTGACAAAATATTACAACTTAATTGTATTTCTCAGCTGGGCTTAGGAAATCTGCTTCCTCCTTAAGCTAATGCTATTTACCAAATCTCCCGGCCCCACAATAATTATTTCTTTAACCCTTGGTGAGATGGCCCCTTAGCCGGGGACAGGACTACGCTGATGGGGAGCCCTTACGGGGCCGTCCCAGGTGCTCAGGTGGGAGAGGGTGGCCTTCCTTAGGGGCCCGAATCACCGGACCTCTGGCTTCCGGCTCTGGCTGCAAGGGCCACAGGAGGACAGGCCACCCTGGGAATAGAGGCTGCTGGGGAGGGAGTGGGGGCGAGGAGGACGCTTTCCGCTGGCCTGGTTTTCCAGCGCACAGGTGTTTGCAGTTCTAAATAAATGTGCAGTGTCAGGACTCAGCAGCTTATCAGCTGAGACGTATAATGAGGGCTGAGCAGGGAAATAAGATCAACCCTCTCCGGGAACTTGTCATTATGTTGGATGGACCCAGAGTCGGGCCTAATTATAAAAAAAACACAACAAACACCGATAGCTGGGAGGGCCGACTTTGGGGGTGCGAGGGACAAGGGAGTGAGGGAGGCCCCCTGTCGGAAATAGTGTGTACTCCACCCCCTCCCAACCCCACACCTCCGTGGAATCTGGAAGCTCACCACGGTGAACGTTGTTGCCTTTTGACTTTGAAAGGCAGACATTTCACGCTTTCTGGAAGGTTTTGAAAAAAATATCGTTTGAATACCCATTCAGAAAGGGAGGTCAGAGAGCCAAGGTAGCAGAAGCCTTTCTTCTTCACAGAGCAGTGTCCGTCGGGGCCTCACAAAGGCCCATCTGGTGGCCTCGGCGGGTGGCGGCTGCTGGCTTCTCTGGTTTACCACTTACTCCTGCACACGTCTGTCTGCTTGCTGCTTTGTTCCTTCATTGCTAGCACACGCTTCGGCTCACATCCCAAGTCCTAAGTGTGCTGGATGGAAGGGTGTCCTTCCCTGAACCGTGGGATGGAGAACGTCTTTGGAATTAGGGTCATTGCCGAATGTAATTGGTCAAGTTAAGATGAGGCCACAGTGGAGGAGGGTGGGCCCTTCATCCACAATGACTAATGTCCTCACAAGAACAGAAGAGACTCATATACAGAAGAAAGGCAGGCAGAGTCGGGGGGGGGGCGGGTGGTGCGTGTGCAAGCCTTGGAGCCCCAGGAGCCCACCAGCAATCTCCAGAAGTGAGCGAGAAATGGGGCGGACCCTCCCTAGAGCCCTTAGGAACCAACTCCACTGACACCTTGCTTTTGGAGCTCTGGCTTCCCGACCCGTGAGAGAACGAAGCCCTCTTACATTAAGCCACGTTGTTTGTGGCACTTTGTTCGAGCAGCCCTCGGAAACCAGTATACCCATTGTGGCTTGCCAGGCTCGTGGCTACTTCTCCAGCCTCATGAAAAAAAAAAAGTTTAGTTTTGAGAGCAAGTGAGAACTGGGGAGGGATAGAGAGATGGGGACAGAGGATCCAAAGCTGGCTCTGTGCCGACAGCAGTGAGCCCCATGTGGGGCTCGAACCCATGAGCCGTGAGATCATGACCTGAGCTGAAGTCAGACGCCTAACTGGCTGAGCCACCCAGGCGCCCCTCCAGCCTCAGTTTTTATCATCCTCCCCAGTCTGGCTTCTTGACTGCTCTTCCTACACCCCAGGGCCCTTGCATTTGCTATTTCTTCTGCCTGGAACTTCTTTCCAGATAGTCCCATGTCTTGTTCTCATATGTCACTCAGTTCACTGTTCTGCTATCTTCTCTAAAACCGCATCTCCGGGGCACCTGGGTGGCTCACTCGGTTGAGCATCTGGCTTTGGCTCAGGTCATGATCTCATGGTTCGTGGGTTCAAGCCCTGTGTAGGGCTCTGTGCTGACATGCTATCTCTGAGCCTAGAGTCTGTCTTCAGATTCTGTGTCTCCCTCTCTCTCTGACCCTCCCCTGCTCATGCTCTCGCTCTCTCTCTCTCAAAAATAAATTTAAAGAAAAAAAATTAAAAAAAAACGCATCTCCTCTGTCACTCTCTCTCCCCTTACTCTGCTAATTTTCTTTCTAGCAGACATCATAATGTGTATGTACAATTGTGTGTTATTTTCCCCCTCTGCTCCCCAACCTAAGTTGGAAACTCTGTACCAACAGGGACCTCATCTTGTTTACCACTGTGTACCTCAATAGTATTTGACAAATAGTAAGCGCTCAATAAAGATTTGTTGTTAACATGACCCGTCCTGGGTAACCAAAGCCAAACCCAGCTCCTGAGCTCATGGGGCCCCAATTCTAGTAATGGACATGCACAAGTGTAAAGAACAACAGGGGTTAAGGGAAGGAGAGAGCATGGGGGTGGGATTTCACCTGGTTTGGGAGGCCAGGTAGAGATTTCCTGAGCAACAGATACTTGAGATTTGATTGTGGGGCTGAAAGGGACCTTGGAAGTGACCATGCAGGGAATGCCAAGGCTGTGTGGCCAGAGGGAGCATGGGTATGTCTGAGAAGGCCAGTGTGGCTGAGAGCCAGGGAGAGAGTGACTGAGTGGCAGGAATGGGGGAGGTGTAGCCAGAGAATTGAGGGCCCTGGAGGCGATGCAAGGGCCTTGGTGCTTATTCTGAGTGATGGAAAGATTTTGAAGGGGTTAAGAGTGGAGAGAGGCAGGCAGGCATGGCGTGATTTGATTTGTGTTTTACTAAGTACATTCTGGCTACAGTGCGGTCAATGCTTTGGGGTGAGCAGTTAGGAGGCTGGTGTCTGGAGAACTGGCCAGAAATGGTGAGAAGTGACCGAATCAGGGGCTGTTAAGGATTCGAAATGGACAGGATTTGGTAATGGGGTGTGGTTGGGGTGCGAGGAGGAAAGGGTAATATCAAGGGGAAAATCTCAGGCTTCTAACGTGCACAATGGAATGGACTGTGGTACGCTTCCCAAAGTGAAGAACATGGGAGACGTTGGGGGGGGGGGTGTGGAGCTGGGACCAAACTGTGAATCTGTGACAGTTTCTGCCACATTGCTGTGTTAGGTACATTCCAGAAGCCTCAGTGGTGAAGCCTCTGAGCAGGGCTTTGAGAAGGCTGGTGCCTACAATCTACTTGTAGATTGGTAAATTGGTGTTCTCCAGTCCCCCATGGGTCTAGGTAGGCACCTCTGAATAGCCACCCTCACATTGACCCTGGACTTGGTCATGTGACTTGTGGCCAATGGGACACTGGTAACCAAAGCAAGCCAAGGATGGAGAAGCACTTGCACATTGGGGCTTGTCCTCTTAGAAGTTGGCTGCCTGCTGGAAGGAGGCGCGGGGAGACCGCAGTTCGATGCAAAGCCACATGGAGAGACGCTCTGCGTATGACAGGCTGGCTTGGAATTCCAGCGCCAAGTGACCATGGCCACAGCACCTGGAGCAGGCCGTGTCTACCCACAGAACCAGGGAGAAGAGGCTGTTGCCCTTTTGAGCCACTTAGTTTTGGGTGGTTTGTGACGATGGATAACTAAAACAGGCCTCTTCCGATAGATGAAAGTTGGGGGGGTGGATGGGCTACTGTTGGGATTTTCTGGGTGGAGCCTCCAAACCCAAACCTCTCAGGCCCCTCTGCCAAGGAGGTTTCTTTTGTTCCTTCTTTCTTTGACCTGAGCTCCAACCTTGGGGAGGGCAGGCTGTGCCCCTGTGCAGTGGCACCAGAGGGCCATTACCTGCAGGGGGCCCCTACCTCCCCATCTCCCTGGTCCCTCACTGCCCCTTCCCGGTTCCTCCCGCGGCCTGAATCTACACCTGGTTTTCCTCCTTTCCTTCCTGCTTCTTCGTCTTTGGTAGGTAGGTAGGTAGGTAGGTAGGTCGCCGTGGGGAGCCCTCAAGGCTACAGAAATATCTGAGACTTGGGTATGCATTACCGCCCCCCCTTTCCCTTCCTTTTCTCCCCTATCCTAGCACAGGAGCCAAATTAGGCCTCCTTTGTCTTTTTTTAATGAACAGGTCCAGCCACTGTAAGCTGGCTATTATATGGGACTGCAAATGCTGTTTGTGAGCCATTGTCAACTGAGACCTGAGACTAACACCAACCCCTCCTTAATTATGTGCCATTAATGATGTACACGCTGCAGTTAGGGGAGGTTGCTGATCTGTTTCCCGCTTTAATTCTGTGCTGCGTTATATGAAATGCTAATGAGTCCAGAATTCTCAAAGGTCATAATCTGAATACGCTGCCTTTTCTTCCTTTTTAGGGGAAACAGGGAGAGGATTCAAAATAATTAAAATGAAATTTACTTCATCATTTGGCGAACAGTGTCCTTGACTGTACTAATTATACCGAGATATGTATTCATTTGCTGGTCATTTGGACAGATCTGAGTGCGTCTGGCTTCTTGGAAGGCCCTGGCGCTGAATTTTACATAGGGTGCTATGGGGAGGAGGGAAAGTCCACCCGAATCCTTACAGTACGGAAAGTGCAAATTTAGCAGAACTAGCATTGAATTTTCCAGGGAGTCATTTATCATCCTTAGAAAGTTTTGGTTCTTCGCAAATAAAAAAGAGAAAGGAATGGTAATTGCTCTGCTCAGCTAATTGACAGAATTGTGTCAGAAAAAGGAGGCATTTCAACACTGTCTTCGATGATGACATTTGAACGTTGCTCCCATTCTCTCTTCACTGCTAAATTAGGTAATCATTATTTCCCTGTGAATCTTATTAATCTAATGCTTGCCTCCCTTCCCTCCCCTCCCCCCAGTCAGATTTGAGATTCAGACAGAAATTTAAAAAAAAGTAAAAGTAGAGATTCAGACAGAAATATAAAAATGAAATACTGAAGGCCAGAGAATAGTTTGGCCAGTTCGGGTTGTATTTCCTGGCTTTTGGGTCTTTTTCTCCCGTAAGTGGGAGAGGACAATAGGGAATAAGTTTAAGGTGCAGTCAGGGGAATTCAAGCCATCTGTTAAAAAAGTCCTTTTCATGATATAAATGGAGCCCAGAAGGTCTGAAATCTCTGCTGGTGGATTTGCAGAATGGGTTAGTCCTCTGACGTGCCCAGACAGGGGAGGCTGAGAAACTAGAAAAAGCCCCGAACCATCCTTCTCAAGCTTTGTCTCTTTTCACATGACTTCACTGGGAACTCAGGGATAATGAAAACCTCCAACTTTTCACCGTAACAAGAGTGCACATCAGGCTTAGGATTTGTCACATACCTTCTGATGAGACATTAGTAGGAGTTGGCTTAGAAAAACTTACTGCTTGGTTTTTT
This sequence comes from Hyaena hyaena, assembly GCF_003009895.1. Taxonomy (NCBI): domain Eukaryota; kingdom Metazoa; phylum Chordata; class Mammalia; order Carnivora; family Hyaenidae; genus Hyaena; species Hyaena hyaena. Next base: position 7,510 of record NW_024081093.1, on the reverse strand, counting down.
CATTAGCTCTTGTAACCAAAAAGCCAATTAATGATGGGAACAGAGACTGAATGCAGACTGGTGGTGAAAACTAGTACATCCTCAGTGGCATAGATTGATGGCGAGCCTGCGTGACATTTGGAAAACAGTTGGGTTCCCTGTGATGATAAAGGCAAAACATGATGGTAATTCCAGCTGATAGTTGTATGTTGATCATAAACCCTACTCCTATAGTTTCATGTTTTTAAAAATATGTATTTTTATTTTTGAGAGTGTGAGTGAAGTAAGGGCAGAGAGAGAGGGGAACAGAGGATCCAAAGTGGGCTTTGCACAGACAGCAGCAAGCCCAAGGTGGGGCTTGGACTCAAGAATGGAGAGCTCAGGACCTGAGCCGAAGTCAGATGCTCAACCGACTGAGCTACCCAGGTGCCCCATTCCTGTATTCTGAGGGGGATTGGACAAGACTTCTTCTGTCACCTTGATGATCCTTCTGCCCCTGAGAATGACCTCATGTCCATCTTGCATCCTCATACCCCCCCCCCCCCCCCCCCCCCCCCCCCCCCCCCCCCCCCCCNCCCCCCCCGCTCCCAATCCGACCGCCTGTGTTCCTCAGGATAACCTGTAGGAGCAGCAGCAACCTCGTGAGATGATGAGGCTGAATGTACATGACAAACGTATTCTGGGACATTCTCTGTTCACCTGTTCCTCCTTCAGCTTCCCAGGTTCCACATAACAAAGAGGAATCAATTAGATAGTGAGTGTGTCTCTGTAGAATCAAAATGAATCTGGAAAACACTGTTCAAAAGTAACTTACCCTGGGGGCACCTGGGTGGCTCAGTTGGTTAAGCAGCTGACTTCAGCTCAGGCCATGATCTCATGGTTTGTGAGTCTGAGCCCCACATTAGGCTCTATGCTGACAGTGCAGAGCCTGCTTGGGATTCTTTCTCTGCCCCTTCCCTACTTGCTCACATTCTCTCTCTCTCTCTCTCTCTCTCTCAAAATAAATAAATAACCTTCTTTTTTAAGTAAATTACCTGGATTGATCTTTTAGTTTCCAAATTCTGAACCAGTGGTTTTAGAAATTCTAAATCTTTCTTTTAATAATCATTTTACTCAATTTAGTTAATAATATTGAATATTTTAAACAAAATCCTTTATGAGAGAGTCTAACCTTTACTCCCTCTGGACAGAGAGAGAGATGAAAATTTCACGTTTTCCTCTGGCAAGTCCATCAAAATCACAGCTTTCATCAGTGAACAGATTTCAGAGCTTCTGGTTCCTACTTCTAGAAGAAGTGATCTATGACTGTGTCCTTGTCCAGAAACAAGGTGAAACGATTCATGTTTCTACGAAAAATCTAGTCAGTGGTATAGAGGCTTCCTTCATTTTGTTTTATGATGGAAATACGTCATTTCTCGCCTTCATTTTCCTTTGTAACTTCAGTCTTCGTAATCGCATTCAATAAACAGCATCAAAAATGACCAAAAAAATCATCATTTGAAAAATGTTCATCAGGCAATCTATCGTTCCAAAGAGGCAGATGTAACTAGATATTTTTTCTTTCTCTTCCTTTTTTCTTTCTTTTCCAAATGGCATTTGCGTTTGGTGATGTAGTTTCCAAGTTTGGTTAACAGCCGCCACCTTCTAAAGTTATCGAGGAGTAAAAAGCAGAATGTACACAATGTTGAGCACTTCCTCTGCACCACCAGGGAGAAGTCCCTTGGTCGAGAGTTACCTCGACCTGTACCCTCTCTGTGGTTGGGAAAGCCCCAACCTGCATGTTCGTGGATTAGTGGCAGAGGGTGAAGGGAAGTTTCTTGGTTTCTATTTTATTCTCTCCTGTTGCCTTATAGTAGAACTTTCGCCTTTATGGCCATGCCCACTGGGGAGCTTCTATACATTAATCACAGGGGAAATCTCCCAATGGGCACATCTGTGCGTGTAGCTGCTGTAAAAGGAATGAATCAAAATTCAACTCTATGCCGAGTTTTGGTAGCATCTGACTCATTTTCGTGGCTCTGAACAAAGACGTGGTAGTTAAAACAGTGAAGTGATATTTATAGGGTAATTTTGATCGAGCCTGTCATAATTTTTGTTCCTGGGTAAGTCTGTATGTCCTTTGTTACAGCTCTAATTATACTGACAGCTTTTCAGAAGGAACATTAGGATAGAGGTTATTTAAATATGAAACCAAAGGTTTGACACCCGTTAAGAGTGAATGATTTTGATTTCCCAACGTATATTTTACTGTAACATACGCTTCCTGGCTTATTTCTCATTCCTGAATACCATCTTTATTTTTTATTTGATTTTATCATGTATTTATTTTACCACGGAGGCCGCAGGAGAATTGTGCCAGCCTCCCTTCCTCCTTCCCAGACACGGAACGGCCTTAAATGGTATTTCTGTGTTCAGACATGAACCGATGGCACACTGCTCACCCACCTCCCTGACGGTGTCCCTTATGAAGCCGTGGAGCCGCAGGCCTCTCTGAGGTTACGGATTTAGCAGCCTCCTTTGGTGACTTTCCGCTCCCCACATCACTCCAGGGAGCTCTATTAACTTAACACACTAAAAATAACTCCGCAGAACTGCTGAGCGAGGAGGGCCAGCGGTGGGGCTGGGAGAAGGCTCAATATTGCTCGCATTGATCAGAAGCCCGGGCCCTGTTCCCAACACGCTAGCTGTTTGACACCAAGCTCATTAAGGATCCGCGTGTGCATCTGGGGGCTGGGAGGCAGGAGAGGCGAGCATGTGAGGCCTGAGGATGTGAGGATGCTGGTGCCAGTCACCGAGGGCTTCCCCGGCCAGTCTTGGGCTCTCTTTCCTTCTGAATTAATGCAGCTCTTGCAGGAGTCTGGCTTGGACTTGGCTTCCCTCTTGGCAAGGGTTCTTAGTTGAGGACAAAACCAACTCTTGACCTTGACTTTAATGGTCGCCACAACTGTAAAATTTTTTCTCGCGCAGGGTGTAATGCTCTCCTCAAAGAGCAGAGTGTGGCGTGCTATTCTCACTCAGGGCTGAGCAGCTAGTGGGAACAATTTAGGGTCTGTCTTCTGTGTTTGAGTCCCGTTTCTACTGCTTGTTAACTGTGCTGCATTGGACTTGTTATTGGACCTCCCCCGGGGCTCAGTTTCCCCATGTATAAAATAAGAGCATTCATTTAAATTAATATCTCTTTCACAAGGTGGTTGTGAATTCAGATGGGATCGATTGTGTGTTTAGGAAAATGTAAAAAGCCCATGATATTTCCCAGTTATCTCTAGTATTAGCATGATAGTTAACTTTTTTTGTTTTGTTTTAGAGAGAAAGTGCACAAATGGGGGAGAGGAGCAGAGAGTGTGCGAGAGAGCACGAGAGAGAGAGTGTGAGAGACAGAATGAGAGAGAAACCTAAGCAGGTTCCAGGCTCAGCATGGAGCCGTATGTAGGGCTTGATCCCACAACCTTGGGATCATGACCTGAGCAGAAATCAAGAGTTGGACTCAACCAACTGAGCCACCCAGGCACCCAGCAGGAGTGTTAACTCTATGTGCTAATTTGGGCCAATGGATGCCCAGAGAGCTAGTAAAACATTGTTCCTAGATGTGTCTTGTAAGGGTGTTTCCAGAAGAAATCAGCGGTTAACTGATGAAAGCAGGGAGATCACCCTCACCAGTGGGCATCATCTAATCTGCTGAAGGCTCAAATAGGACAAAAACATGGAGGAAGGGTGAATTCACACTCTCTACTTGAGCTGGGACATCTATCTTCTCCTGCCTTAGACATCAATGCTCCTGGATCTTGGCCCTTCAGTCTGGGACTTACACCATTGGCTCGCCTGGTTCTCAGGCCTTTGGGCTTAGACTGGAATTACATCGCCATCATTCCAGGGCCTCCAGCTTGTAGATGGAAGATCATGAGACTTCACAGCCTGCGCTACCGTATGAGCCAATGCCTCATAATCAATCTCTTTCTCTAGATCTCTATATATCCTATTGGATCTGTTTCTCTGGAGAATTCTGACTGATACAATCATTGAGCCAAATGAAAATGCCAATAGTCAAGCCATTTTGTCCTACAAAAATGACCATTTTATATGCCTCACCTTAATATATTTAATATGAGGTTTTGGAAATTCTTTCTCTTCTTCCTTCTCTGAATTGTCCCTGTGAGACAAAGATTAGAAGCAACTGTATATTGGGGCCCAGGGAAATCTAAGTTTCACAGGTTACTTGTAACAACTGGTATAAAAATCCACGCATAGAAGCCATCCTCCTATCACTCGATCTGTGGTTTCTTGAACTTGCCTGACTCTTTAAGGGCCTAAGCTGAAAATGAGAAGCTGGAGAAAGAATATGATGGAAAGTCACTTTCCCTGGGAGTTGAGCAGAGTGTAATATGAGAGGTCACAGCCTCTATAACAAATGCCCTGGGAAGGAGTGGGTCTCACATTAAGCACACTCTCTTGGGCTGATGCCGGCTCTCCTAAATGCCGGCTCTCTCAAGGTGTGTGTGAACCTCTGTGAGGCCCCTGTGTGCTAGCCACTCATGCTTTCTGTGTCTCAGAGTCACCAATATTCACAGCTGAAGGCTGACCTGGGGACATGAGGGTCCGACTCCCCACTGAGGGGGCTCAGTGGCTCTGCATCGGAGGCCGTTTCCCCTCTGGACTTGCCTCTGGCACGGGCTGACTTTGTCAACACAACATCGGCACCATTGACATGTTGGGTCAGATTTTTGGCTGTGGGGCTGTCCTGTGCATGGCTGGCATGGTTAGCAGCATCCCCGGTCTCTGCCCACTAGATGCCAGTAGCACCCGTCTCTAGTTTAAGAGTATCTAGAGGCATTTTTGATTGTTACAGTACCCCTCAGGGGGCAAAGACACCCCTCGTCAAGAACCAGTGGGCTCAGGGCACTTCAGATGGGAGTAAGGAATGGGTCTGGGCTGATGGGATGTATTTCAGGGCATTTATCAACTTGACTGTGAACCCCAACACATCTAAAGGAACTACATTTCCTTCTTCTCCCACCTCCCCGTGAAAAGTGGCAACGACTAGGGAGAAGATGAGTCCTCTCTGGTGATGTTGTTGGCCGGTCACGTATGAAAAGGGTATGCGGTGGCCGAGCCCTTAGGCAGGAAGAAGAGACCAGGCTCTCTCCATTCCCTGGCAAAAGCATCTGTCTTCTTGTTTTTCTAGCTAATTATGGATTTTCATGAGCTCCCTCAGCTAATCAAGTGTAATGACACTAGACCTAAATCCTATCATTGTTATTTTCAAGGCTGTGTCGGATCTGTGCTGCTTAACCTGTCAGCGGTCTGGACACAACTGCAGTCGCTCAAGCACCCGAGAAGCGATGCTTTTGTTAGCCGTGCCGTCGGCCCTTCCATCGCATGTCGCCACTGAGAGTAGGGAGACAAAATAAAAGCAACAGAGAAAGGAAATCTTCCGTAAAGAGTGCTTTAGGAACTTTATTACAGAGCAGAAACTTTACTGCAAGATGGGCCGTGACACACGCATCCTATATTTGCTGCTATTTTCCACTATAACTCTTGGTTTGGAGAGACACAGAAAATAATTGATACGAAGTCAATATTGTTCCTGCATTTCCATGCCTTGATGACCGCCCAGTGCAACGACCTCCCAACTGGCCGATTGTAATCCACCTCTAATCATGGTGTTGTTTATGGCTCTGTCTATACCCTCTTTCCTTGTCTTCTGGAATTCCTGGCGGAGAATAGACACGTGTGCTAGACTAACCATGACCTCTTGACCTCACATTTGCCTTGCCTCAAATATTACATATTCAGCAAAAAGTTGGGTTCTTTTTACCTGGAGAAAAGCTCATGGTATTTGTCATGTAGCATTTCATTTGGTCTGGATCAGAAGCCAACTTTTTCATTTTGGCTCTTGGAAGGGGCGTTTAAGAACGTAATGAAAAGATTTTTTGGATTTTTGCCTCTAAAGTGTCCTCTGTTAGATGTTCGTATTACTTTGAACACATCAAATGGACTCAGTGTCCTAACTTGATCGCTGTCCTCCGAGGGCAATCTATAATTCATGCCAGATGCCTGAAGTGGCCTTGTAGATTCTTACACACAATAAATGAAACAGAAGTTATTTTTCTCTACAAGTGAGAGACTTGTAGAGTCTTATTAGAGACTTATTAGTATACAATGTGAAGCTGATTTCCATGACATTCCTGAATGTCATTTTGAAAAGGTTTGGGTTAACTGGGGATCCATTAGAGCTTTGGGCTTAAGGGCTTGAGTTTTGGAAACAGGCTGATCTGGATTTGAATCCTGCATCCATCACTCACTAGCTTTGTGACACTAGGCAAGTTGTTTTTCTTTTTCTTTTTTATTAAAACATTTTAAAATGTTTTTATTTAGTTTTGAGAGAAAGAGAGATAGAGCATGAATGGAGGAGGGGCAGAGAGAGAGGAGACACAGAATCTGAAGCAGGCTCCAGGTTCCCAGCTGTCAGCACTGAGCCTGACGAGGGGCTTGAACTCACAAACAGCGAGATCATGACCTCAGCCGAAGTCAGACGCTCAACCCACTGAGCCACCCAGGTGCCCCTGTTTTGCTTTTTAAAGCTTTAGTTGCCTTATCTGCAAAATTGATGTAGCAATAATGGTTGGATCGTAAAGTTTTTAGGAGGCTAGAATAACGTGGTGCATGCAAGATACAAAGTAGGCTATCCAGACATAGTAAGTACTCCTTTGATATTGAGGGAGGTAGATGGAGTTGTTTCCAAGCTGGGATGAGTCCAGTGACATTTGCCTAACTTAGCAAACTGGCCTGCCTCCCTCAATTAGCTCTTTACTGTAATGATCATGCTCTCTCCTTCAAATCATAATCCTCACATCCCCATGAATATATTTTAAGGCATTTCATGACCAGAAGGCCTCCTATAGTAGTTCTATTGCTCACCTCCTAGGAAAGCAGAAGAGAATTATAAATAATAAGCAATAAAGACAGTAAGTGTGTGTTCCAGAAGCAAGAAAGTTCAGTCCTTGGGGAAGTTATCTGAACTTTACTGCGAAAAGACAGGAAAGAGTCCATTGGAAATGTGAAAATAATCATGAAGCTTGGAAAAAACCATAGTCACTGCAGTAATGTAAGAATTCATTATGGTAAAAAGGGATTCTTGTTTGTCTTGTCTTTTCTTCCTCCCCCCTCCCTTTATTTTTAAGATTTTAGTTTTAAGTAATCTTTACACCCAACGTGGGGCTTGAACTTACAGCCCTGAGATCAAGTCCCTCACTCCTCTGACTGAGTCAGCCAGATAGGTGCTCCTTTATTATGTTAATGATAATGAAGAAGAAAGCAAAAAGTTTTTTTTTTTACAAATAGTTTATTGTCAAATTAGTTTCCACATAACACCCAGTGCTCATCCCCACAAGTGTCCTCCTCCATGCGTATCCCCCCTCCCCCCCATATCCATCAGTCCTCAGTTTTTGTCAGCATTCAAGAGTCTCTCATGGTTTGCCTCTCTCCCTTTCCCCCACCATTTCCCCCCTTCTTCTCCCCCATGTTCCTCCGTCAA